>NW_026781451.1:0-247500 GCF_030144855.1 Hypanus sabinus | reverse complement strand
CGCCAATCCTCATGTCATCTGCTAATTTACTAACCCACTCATCTGAATTTGCATACATGTCATTTATATGCATAACAGCAGCCGTTCCAGTGCAAATCCCTGCAGAACATCACTAACCACAGACCTCCAATGAGAATCAGTCCCCTCGACCACTCTCCTCAGTCTTCGATGGTCAAGCTATTTCTGAATCCAGCCCAAGGTCCAGACCCAACCTCAACAACAGCGATCAGGAATTGTGGTCACTGTTTCCTGTCTATTGACCTGCTGATGGGTTGGTCACCTCGCCGGGTTCATTATCCAACACAAGATCCACTGCAGTCCCTCCTCCTGATTCTCTGGAAACATATTGGTTTAACAAACCCTCCTGGATGCACCTGGCGAATTCTGCCCCGTCGAAACCTCTTTCATTCGGAGAAACCAGGTTATAGTCAGGATGTTGAAATTCCCCATGACAACAACTCTATTGTTTTACAACTTTCCTGAATCTGACCGCATATCTGTTGCTCAATGTCCCGGTGACTGTCGGGGGCTCTGTAGTACAATGCCGTCAGAGTGATTGCACCCTTCCTGTTCTGAGTTGCACCCATCGATCCCCTCAGAGTGCAGTTGTGGTATTTCTGTGATTAGTTGTCCAAATCCCCCTCTTATCGTTTATCTCCCTCTATGAACTTTCTGAAACATTCAAACCCTGTGACATTAAGCACCCAATCCTGTCCTACTATCAGACAGCGGACGCCAATGGATGAAGTTAGACAGAGCGATTAAGGAATGCAGGTGTAGCGCCCCGGTTAAGATTATTTATTCACTGCCAGGCTGTGGGTATTTCATTTCAGCGGATCTGTAAGGACAGTCTGCTCTGCTCTCAGACTGTTTGGGTTTGAGCTGAGATAAGGGGCTTTGTTGTTCAGCTGAGGAATCTGGTGTCAGACAGTCAGGATGGTGGAACTGGGAGAAGGTTCGAGGGAATTCCGGACCGAGAGGGTTTTGTGGGGGACACTAGGGTGTGGCGATGTCCTGTTGGGGGAGCTGTGAGAAGACGGGGGGGGGGAGGATGGCTGAGGATGCCGCTCCTGTGGCACAGGGTGTTTTGTGCAGGTGAATGGCTTCAGTCATTCAATACTCACGGGGGAGAGCCCGTTTGTTCGGGATGGATTCCAAGCGACATTCAGAAGGTGAAGTGTGTTTCCACACAGACCGAGGGTGCAGAGCGTGAGTGACAGACAACTTCAAGATGAGCTCCACTTACGTCAACATTTCGGTTTAATTATAATGGGCTCCTTTTGCTTTTCTTTATTTTCTTTAATAACTATTTGGTCAGGTTAACATTCATAAATATTCTTAATAACTATTTGGTCAGGTTAACGTTCATAAATATACCCTCTTCATAACTGTACACAGTTCACGATCTGTTATTTCTTGCCGACGGGCGATTGCAGGAGGACAGTAAATCATACAGCATTCACTCAAACCGGGTTCTGGGTGGGAGAGACATCCCAACCTCACGGGCTTGGCCGGACCAGAGTCGTGAACACTCGAGACGTACGGAGTCTGTGACAGGTCAGTTTCTCGCCGCGGAGTCCAGTGGCTGATAGCGCGGGGCAGAGGAGCCGCTTTTCCAAAGACGCCCAGTAATAAGGTGTGTCTCAGGTTAAAATTGATCCCCGGAAGAGAGGCTTGAGCGAGTGGAGTGGAAATGTTTTAGTTACCAAACTATGCCTTCAGCTTTTTACTGAATCGATAAAACCCTGCATGATGCGTAACGGTGAGAGGCGATCTGATGAGATCATCATTTGAAAGTTTAATGGACGTGAAGAATGAGAAGTATTTAGCTGGAGGTCACGTGGGGGATCACTGCTGTAGTGGGGGGAGGGGGGAATAGAATGGGGCATTGTAACATGTTGAGGCATTTTCACCAGACTGAAGAGTGTTGTCCCAATCGGTCACGCGGTGGATCACTGCTGTAGTGGGGGGAGGGGGGAATAGAATGGGGCATTGTAACATGTTGAGGCATTTTCACCAGACTGAAGAGTGTTGTCCCAATCGGTCACGCGGTGGGTCACTGCTGTAGTGGGGGGAGGGGGGAATAGAATGGGGCATTGTAACATGTTGACGCATTTTCACCAGAACGAAGAGTGTTGTCCCAATAGGTCACGTGGGGGATCACTGGGGGAGGGGCGGGCATAGAATGGGGCATTGTAACATGCTGAGGCATTTTCACCAGACCGAAGACTGTTGTCCCAATAGCTGGTTCGCATTGTGAGGTTCCGCTCACTTCAGCGTACAACGTGAACTGTGGTTTTCAGAACAGCTTGGACGGACCAGAGTAAAGAGCTTATTGGTGGCGAATTTAGTACAGGAGAATGGAAAGCCTCTATATCAGTAAACTACGTCTGCAGCTATATTTCTACCGCGGAAGTAAGAAAAATAAATTCTGGTTCATTTATAGGGGAAAAATATTAATCAAGGTAAGGTAAATAATTGTGCTTTAAGGCTTGAGCTGGGAAACAGGCAATCGGTGGAGATCTGCAAGGAACACAATGAATGTGACTGTCTGTGAAGATCCATTCGCTTGCTCTGTACCAGGTCGAATTCCGGCAGCGGCAAGATTTGCCCAGGCATGAACAGAGTGTGACCCGGAAACGGCAGAATGGGTTTCTAGAGAGAATAAAAACTCCTGACGGAGGAGCAGTCACAGGATCGAAAAATGCAAATCACAGGCTGCGCACCCAAACTTAAAACCAGAATTGTGATAATGTTCCCATCTCGTCTCCAGTACGATGTACAGCCAGACATTATTTTGTGTGACCCCTTTAATCACGGTACTAGCGGGGGTGGGGTAACATGAGGGGGTGGTCCGGAAACACTGAGCTGTCTCTGGCTGTCCTCAATTTCTTCCTGTATTGATGAAGCGCTTGACCGAGGTCACCGGGAATTTCCCTGCGTTTATGAACTGCTCCCTGAACCTGGACTGGGTCACCCCGTAAATAAACGTATTCGTGCAGCAACTCAAATTCTGCAACATGTACCCGATTGCCTCAAGGATAACATCATAATCCGTATAATTATTGGCATCTGTTGCCCCAACATTATACTTAAAGAAATTTATAACAGTGACCAGCCACAGAAGGATAAAGCTGCCGGATATGGCGAAGAGTAAGATGATAGACCTCCTCCTGCTCTCCATCTCCGGGTCAGTCTGATTTTCCCCCTTCCTCTTCCCTCTCAGTCCTTCGCGTATTCGACTGGCCACTATAATGTGTCTGACCGTCAGGGTGTTGAGGAGCAAAATGACAGCGACCGGGATCAACGGGGTTAAACTCTTGTCCAACCTGTCAAATGCGACCCAGCCGGGCTCAGTGTAATAACTGGGGTTCAGTTTACAAAACCAGAGAACCCCATTGACCACCTTACTCGGTTTGGGTATGAAGTAGAACGGAATGTTTTTCAAACAGACAACGATGAAAGTTGACGACAAGACCAAGGCCGCCATTTTGCCGGTGCAAAAATGTGCTTTGAATTTCCGGCAGCAAATAGCTACAAATCGATCGAAGGTGAAAGTGACGGTGAACCAAACCGAACAGTCTCTGGAAGCACATTGCAGAACAAAGATTATACTGCACAAAGGGTAGATGTCGAGAAATGAACCCGGTACGTAAAATCGCATCTTTTTCATAACCGCAGTGAGGACGGTGAGTAGATCCGCCACTGCCATGGCTACGAGATACCGACTGGTGCATCTGGAGAGGCCGCACTTTCCTCCAGACAGGATCACAATCGCCACCAAATTAACTGCAGGGTGGACAAGCAGAAACATACGAACTAATGCTCAGATACTTTCCATGTCATGTATCGGCAAGTATCGTATACAAATGTAAACGGTATTATCGTTAACTAATAAAATGGACAGAGTGTCGTAAATATTATATAATCTGATACCGTGTGGACATGACGTCAGAGAGGGAAAACATCTAGAATCGGGTCCATCTCTTTCTTTCCTTCCACTCGTTGTGGAACCGGCGATTACTTACTTCTAGTACCGACCGGGTCGGCTGCAGTTTGCAGAAATAAAGGTAACCCAATTTCAACCATCAAACTGAACCGGAGAAAGGTCAAAACAACAGCAAAGTAATTAAACTGTTGATATGAAATCCTCCGATTAAAGGACATTCACCAGAATACTTGACTTCCCGGTACAGTTAAACAGGATGGAAATCTGAATGTGATATTTTCGATCAGGATGGAGAAACAATGACTGGTGATGAAGAACACACACAAAACGCTGGAGGAAGTCAGCAAGTCGGGCTGCAGCGATGGAGGGGAATAAACAGGCTTTTGTTAAACTTGGTTTTCCATGATTCCCATCCCATTGCTCGTCTTCACCTGGAATGAATGTGTGTGAACTCCGGCATTTTTCACAGCAACGCGACACCGGTCACACTGAAATTGTGTCAAATCCTCAGATCACAGTTTGGCTGAATGGAGAAGGAATGTGAGGCATGAGAATCAGAGAGAAAATGCAAACGGAACAATTCAGTCTAAAGCCTCTGACATTCATGACAAGTGATTCCAGAGAATGAAATAACACACGGTCCCATAAGACAGACAGAAATCACTATGCTGATTGTCTCGCTGTTCACTGTAACGTTACAAGATATTATGAGATTTTATGAGACCATATCTGACTTTTCTGTCATTGACATGATATTCTATTCACACAGCTTCCGTCTTTCATCAAGTCGCATATCATTATCATCAATGATAGTGTTCATGACTTTTGTTAAAACATGACACAACACTCAACATTGCTTACCAGGTACACCGATAGCCACAATGACAAGATAGTATGTATTCCTGATGCGGAAAAATGTTTCCAGCATTTTCTGAGTGAGTTGAACAGAGGATTTCAGCAGCCGACAGTCGTTCCGAATGTAAATAAATGGGAGAAATCTTCCTCAACCCTGAATTTATACAGCTGCTAATCTCCACGGGATAGCGACGCTTCAGATCGATCATGAAAATAAATAACAGATTTAAGAAGATGGAATATAGTGACTATGTCAGTGGGTGTCATATATGTCATATAAATAGTTTGTAATATTTAATTGGAAATCCCCAGAGTACCGACAAAACAGATTAAACTCTTTGGTGTTGTAATAAAACTTTCTCTCTGTACAGTGACGTAATTGTCCAAATGGAAGTGGGCATGTCCATCTCTTTCCATGTGAAATATTTTCTCCTTGCTACCGGCCTCTGAGGGCACAGAGGGTAGTGGATTTTCTCTTTATTGGAGGCAGACCTGGTAAAATGAAGTGAGCACTTTTACTGCAGATTGGAGTTCATTCCCCGGCATAAACCCGACAGCTCCCCGATATCGGAAAATGATAAAGCCCGATGATCTCACATTCGAACTGACCTCCTGTTATAAATGACATCTTCCCTGGTGTAAAGGTGGACTGGTCAATGAAAACGCTCCTCAAACAACGCAGGGTTTAAATACAGTTGACACTGTGTTGTTGTTCCACGCTAAACTCGTGGGGCTGAGAATGACAGGAGGCCGCCCAACTCACTGAGCGCTTAGTTAGTTAATCTGCTAACTAACATCATGATTCACATATTCAATGTTTCACATATTCTTTAAAATAAAAATCACTTGGACTCGATGGGCGTCTGAACATTTCGAACAAAGAACATCAAACATTAAAATGCAGTACACACCCTTCGGTCCCCGATGTCGTGCGATCTTTCCACCTACTCCAAGATCAATCCAACCCTCCTTTCCAACATATCACTGCATTTTTCTGTCATCCATGTACCTATCCTAGAGTCTGGGTGAAGTTTCAGCCTCTGCCACCACTTCTGGCAGGATTTTCCACTCACCCGTTATTCTCTGTCTAATAAAACTCATCTCTAGCTTCCCCGCAATAACTTCCTCCAATCCCCTTAAATTCCCACCTGGATAAACGACTCTGGCTATCCACTCCATCTATGCCGTTTGTCATATTGTACAACTCTAAAACGCCACCTCTCATCCTCCGTCGTTCCAAAGAGAGAAGCCGCACACATCGTGTGTGTGTGTGTGTGTGTGTGTGTGTGTGTGTGTGTGTGTGTGTGTGTGTGTGTGTGTATGTGTGTGTGTGTGTGTGTGTGTGTGTGTGTGGGTGTGTGTGTGTGTGAGTGTGTGTGTGTGTGTGTGTGTGTATGTGTGTGTGTGTGTGTGTGTGTGTGTGTGTGTGTGTGTGGGTGTGTGTGTGTGAGAGAGAGAGAGAGAGAGGGAGAGAGAGAGAGAGAGAGAGAGAGAGAGAGAGAGAGAGAGAGAGAGAGAGAGAGAGAGAGAGAGAACATAGAACATAGAACAGTTCTGCAAGGAAACAGGATCTTGGGCCACAATATTGTGCCGAACACATTGTGGCTCAGTGAACCAACCGTTTCTGCCTACAAAATGTCCATCTCCTTCCATTTTAATCACATCTGTATGTCTATCAAAATGACAGGTAAAACCACCACACCAGGCAGCCCAGTCCAGGCACCCATCGCCGTCTGTGTAAAAAATACTTCTCGTCACATCTTCTTTATATTTACCCCACTTTCCTGAATTCCATGGGCTCTGGTGTTATCAGGAGTTGTGGTCACTGTTTCCTGTCTATTGACCTGCTGATGGGTTGGTCACCACGCCGGGTTCATTACCCAACACAAGATCCACTTCAGCCCCTCCTCCTTATGCTCTATCAACACATTGATTTAACAAACCCTCCCGGATGCACCTGGCAAATTCTGCCCCGTCGAAACCTCTTCTACTCATAGAACCCAGGTTATAGTCAGGAGGTTGAAATTCCCCATGACAACAACGCTATTGTTTTTACACCTTTCCTGAATCTGACCGCATATCTGTTGCTCAATGTCCCGGTGACTATTGGGGGCTCTGTAGTACAATGCCGTCAGAGTGATTGCACCCTTCCTATTCTGTTCCACCCATAGATCCCCTCTGAGTGCAGTTGTGGTATTTCTGCGATTAGTTGTCCAACTCCCTCTTATCGTTTATCTCCCTCTATGAATTTGCTAAAGCATTCAAACGCTGTGACATTAAGCACGCAATCCTCTCCTACTATCAGACAGCGGACGCCAATAGATAAAGTTAGACACAGCGATTCAGGATTGCAGGTATAACGCCCTGGTTCAGATTATTTATTCTCTGCCAGGCTGCAGGTATTTCATTTCAGCGGATCTGTAAGGACAGTCTGTTCTGCTCTCAGCCTGTTTGGGTTTGAGCTGAGATAAGGGGCTTTGTTGCTCAGCTGAGGAATCTGGTGTCAGACAGTCGAGGGAATTCTGGACCGAGAGGGTTTTGTGGGGGACACTAGGGTGGGGCGATGTCCTGTTGGGGGAGCTGGGAGAAGACGGGGGGAAGATGGCTGAGGATGCTGTCCCTGTGGCACAGGGTGTTTGGTGCAGGTGAATGCCTTCAAGGAGGAAGGGCCGACACTCCCGGGGGAGAGCCCATTTCTTCGGGATGGATACCGAGAGACATTCGGAAGGTGGAGTGTGTTTCCACACAGACCGAGTGTGCAGAGCGTGAGTGACAGACAACTTCAAGATGAGCTCCACGTCTACATTTCATTGTTTAATTATAATGAAACCTTTTGTTTTCTTTAATAAGTGTTTCGCTAAGTTAAGGTTCGTGAATATACTTTCTTTATAACTGTACACAGTTCACGATCTGTTATTTCTTGCCGACGGGCGATTGCAGGGGGACAGTAAATCACACAGCATTCACTCAAACCGGGGTCTGGGTGGGAGAGACATCCCAACCTCACGGGTTTGGCCGGACCGGAGTCGTGAACACCCGAGACGTACGGAGCCTGCGACAGGTCAGTTTCTCGCCGCGGAGTCCAGTGGCTGATAGCGCCGGGCAGAGGAGCCGCTTTTCCAAAGACGCCCAGTAATAAGGTGTGTCTCAGGTTAAAATTGGTCCCCGGGAGAGAGGCTTGAGCGAGTAGAGTGGCAACGCTTTAGTTACCAAACTATGCCTTCAGCTTTTTACTGAATCAGTAAAACCCGGGACGATGCGTAACGGTGAGAGGAGATCGGATGAGATCATCATTTGAAAGTTTAATGGACGTGAAGAATGAAAGGGATTTAGCGGGAGGTCACGTGCTCACTGCTGTAGTGGGGGTAGGGGCGGGAATAGAATGGGGAATTGTAATGTGGTGTGGCATTTTCACTAGACCAAAGACTGTTGTCCCAATTGCTGGCTTACTGTGTAAGATTCGGTTCACTTCAGTGTAGAATGATCAACCTCAACTGTATTTTTCAGAAGAGTTTAGACGGGCCAAAGACAATAGCTAATTGTTAGCGAATGTAGTACTGGAGAAAGTAAAAAAGAATAAAAACAGAGAGCAAACGATGGCTGTAGCTATAATTCTACTGCATTGGAAAATGTAAGGAAAGTAAATCCTGATTTATTTATTTAAAGGGGAATAATATTTATAAAGGTAAGATAGCCTTCATCAGATTTGCTGAATATTTCCTGCTGAATTATTACAGGTGACCGGATAGAGGTGTATAAGCTGATGAGAGGCATTGATCGTCTGAGTAGTCAGCGGCTTTTTCCCAGGAGGGATATGGCTAACATGAGCGCACTCAGTTTTAAGGTGCCTGGAATCAGGGACAGAGGGGACGTCAGGGGTAAGTTTTTTTTTACGCAGAGAGTGGTGAGTGTATGGAATGGGCTGCCAGCGATGGTGGTGGAGGCGGAATCGACAGGGTCTTTAAAGAGACTCCGGAATGGGTACATGGAGCTCAGAAAAATAGAGGGCTATGGGTAAGCCGAGGTAGTTCTAAGGGAAGGACATGCTCAGTACAGCTTTGTGGGCCGAAGGGCCTGCATATTGCTGGAGCTTTTCTATGTTTGACGAACTTCATGCCAGCAATCAGGCACAGTTTTAAAACTCCACTTGCCCATTACTGAACTGTTCCCACAGCCTATCGACTCATTTTCAAACATTCTTGATCGCATTTGCTGAATATTTCCGGCTTAGTTATTACTTTTTCCAGTTGTATTTTCAGATTGGTTATTGGCCATCAGGTTGGGTCCGCCTGTTCATTGACTCTGTTGTATTTCTTGGATTTACTATGTCTGCCCGTATGAAAACAATTCTCAGGGTTGTATATGGTAACACACATGTACTTCGATCGGAAAGTTACCGTGAACTTTGAGCTTTGAACATGGAAGGCATTCAAAAGAGCGAATGTATCTGGAATTGTACAAGGCATTGGTAAGGCCAAATTTGGAATATTGTGTACAGTTCTGGTTACCGAATTATAGGAAAGATATCAATAAATTAGAGAGAGTGCAGAGACCATTTACTAGGATGTTACCTGGGTTTCAGCAATTAAGTTACAAAGAAAGGTTGAACAAGTTCGGTCTATAATCATTGGAGCATAGAAGGTTGAGGGGGGATTTGATCGAGGTATTTAAAATTTTGAGAGGGATAGATAGAGTTGACGTGAATAGGCTGTTTCCATTGAGAGTAGCGGAGATTCAAACGAGAGGACATGATCTGAGAGTTAGGGGGCAGAAGTTTAAGGGAAACACGAGGGGGTATTTCTTTACTCAGAGAGTGATAGCTGTGTGGAATGAGCTTCCTGTAGAAGTAGTAGGGGCCAATTCAGTTGTGTCATTTAAGGTAAATTTGGATAGGTATACGGACAGGAAAGGAGTGGAGGGTTATGGGCTGAGTGCGGGTAGGTGGGACTAGGTGAGATTAAGAGTTCGGCATGGACTAGGAGGGCCGAGATGGCCTGTTTCCGTGCTGTGATTGTTATATGGTTATATGATTATATAATACAAGAGTGAACTCGACCACTTTCGGGCAATCCACGTCATCAAAGGCAGAAAATGAAAAAACATCACAGACAGCAGCCAAGTGAGATGCCTCCACATATGGGAGAGTCCCGATCAAGCGGACGTTTTTCGGAACTCATTGTTAACTGAGATACACTGGAGATTATTTCCATAAACATTACTGAAAGTGTACGATACTAATCCTTTAAGGGTTGTGGAGTTAGATAATTGAAAGCATTTAAATAGAAGGACAATGACAATGTGAACTATCTAGATTTGGCACAACACAAATATAGGGGACTGTGGCTGATTCACCACAATTCATCAATTCGTTCTCATTCTCATTCTCTCTCTCTCTCTCTCTCTCTCTCTCTCTCTCTCTCTCTCTCTCTCTCTCTCTCATTCTCCCTCTGTCTCTCTCTCTCTCTCTCTCTCTCTCTCTCTCTCTCTCTCTCTCTCTCTCTCTCTCTCTCTCTCTCTCTCTCTCTCTCTCTCTCTCTCTCTCTCTCTCTCTCTCTCTCTCTCTCTCTCTCACCCGGTCTCCACAACATTTTACAATGAAACTCTATTTATTAATATATTTTCAATTTCCAATTTCCCCCTAACCTACACATAATTTTTAACAATATCACAGAATCCTACTCATCTATATACTGTACATTTCCCTGTTTAACTATAGTTTGCGCATTTTCCCGTTCAATGTAAATATGTATTTCGCGCCATTACTCAGTTCCTCTCTGAATTTCCGCTGAGTTAATCCATAGATACACGTGTTTGTACACGAACTGAGAATCTGTAACATAACCCCAACCTCCTGGACGATATACACTGGGTCACTAAAGAACCGATCATGATAAAAGAAGTTCCTCACCGGCCAGTTCAAAGAATGCACGACATATATCATCCATAGTAACATGAAATTGGCCGAAATGGTGAAAAGTAAAATCATGGACTTCTTCCGATTCCTCTCCTCTGCATCATCCTTTGAATTCTCTCCATTGTTTCGGAATTGCTTGCGAACTTTATTGGCCGCGATAATATGTCTGACGGTCAGAGCATTGCAGAGTGAAATGAACAGGATTGGTGATAAGGGGGTTATGATGCTGTCGATCCACTCGTAAGCTCTCCACAGCGGTGATGTTACATAATCAGGTGTTCCAACGCAACCCCATCCAACGTTGTTAATGATGACTAAAGGTACATGCAAAAAATGGAAAGGGATTGTCCTCAGGCAGCTTGATACAATCACAACAGCGATAATCACCGAAGCTGTTTTCTCGGTGCAGTATTTTAACTGAAGCTTCTGGCAGCAAATTGCCACAAAGCGATCGAAGGTAAAACCGACGGTAAACCAGACAGAACAGTCCACAGCTATAATGTACGCGACAAAATTGATGCTACAAACTGGCGTGAGAAACAGAAAATTCAATGAGAAATACATGAAATTAACTCGACGTATTATCACTTCGACAATAACCACCAGCAGATCCGCCGCTGACATGGCCATCAGGTAGCGAGTGATGCATTTGGACAAACCGCACCTTCCTCGTGACAGGATCACAATTGCCACCAAGTTCACTGCAAGAGACAGGGAATCTACAATTATGTTGACACAATTGCGGCATAGATAAAGCCCTTTAAATATATAAAGAGTCAAATACAATTTCTCCAAATTCTGCCTTGAATTTGTTTTATTTTATGATTACACATTACCCCTGCATGAAAGGATAGAAGAACTAACTCTAATTGTTGAAGTTACTCGATGTGTTGACAAGTGAAATGCGATGTTAGTAACAATCACAACTGTCCGGATGACTCACGATCGATCCTAAAGTTTCGATATCTTTCTCTGTGCACATCTGCTGCGTCACTCGCTGAAAATTCCAGCATTTTTAATGTATTTACCTCTTCTTGAAGGAACAAGTGATATTTTGGAATTTCATAGTAACTGGTGAGAAAGGAATGGGAAACTCATTTCCTTTTGTCTCTCTAATGTACGGTTAACCTTGACAATAATCCAATTGACCCATTGCTCTGTGCTCTCTGCCACAGGCAGGGCTTCTCATATTACACTGGGTAATGATAATAGTCACGCATCAGGATTTAAATGAGGAGACATGTTTGACTCAGAAAGCGGCGGATCTCAGTCGTCCGCTTTTGTCTGGCAGAGCCTTGAATGGAAAAAAAAAACTTAGAAGTGTGTATCTACCGACGTTTCGGGTCGAAGCATTGCGTTCAGACCAGCAAGTTTCCAGAATTTGCATCTCCTGAGTCTCCAGGAGAATGGGAACTACTGGCGATGGGCATCGCTGACTGATACCGCGACAAATCACTTATTCTAGTCCGCTGGTGAACCACAAACTGAACCAAATAAGCAGTAGAGACCCACCATCAATAGCAGATGTGAAAACAAGATAATGGGTAAACATTACTGCTTTAATAAGTCGGCATGATGTTCAGAACAACCGACATTTAAAGAAGGGACCTTAATTATCTCTGATCTGATCCCTGTGCTTCAAATAGAGCCTTTTTCACTTATGTATATGGATTATTTATTGAACTTTACAGAAGCAGAACATTTCCACGTCTCCGTTAATATTTCATTAAAATATTTAAACCAGCTGCTTTTTATCCACACTAAACACTCCACACGACAGACCACAGTAGTACAATAATATTTAATTTCAGTCGTCTTTATCTCACCTGGGACACCGACGGCAGCAAGAACCGGGTAATAGATCCGGTCTATCCGGAAAATTAGCGGGTACCCCATCTTCTCGCGAATCAGACCTGATCACCCCAATGAATCAGGTTGCTGAATGTCATCGTTATTATAGTCCAGAGTATACTCCGTGGGGAGAGTCACAGCAGAGATGCAAATCACAATTGTAATTACAATATAGTAAACAACACAGCTAATGAATCATGTTTTTCTTTTATTATTTTGTCCTGCAGTCATTATTCTTCATGAGTAGTCAAGAAAAAATAAACCACTTTTAAATCTCTTTGAAATGCCTCCATGAGTAGAATGGTATTTTCCCCCAGAACATGAGACTCTACATGCTTGGCAAATCCACACAGAATAGAACAGAATGGGAGACAACAAGAAACAAAAGACCAACGGTAAAACAAGCTACGTTTTCTCCCTCCAAGGCAAGCACATACACGGGTCTGCAACCCCAGAAGAATACCCTCTTGTTCAGCCTCCATCCTGCAGCGGACTCCGGCACGGAATGGGCTCATAGACATTGGGCCTGGAAAAGTCATCTGCAGTACTCAAGCCGGCGACCACACATACTCACTTAATTCTATCATCTGTTTTTAGTTAATAATTAGCCGATTATTATCTTGTTGAATTCACTTAGTCGGAGCAGAGTGGAACGAGTCTGAATATGTCTCACAAGTCGGATTTTGCTGTTTAAATACTACCTCTACACGAAGACATTTATTTACGCGGCCATCTAGTCCAGGTTCTGCGGGAGGGTGAAGAACGTGGTGAACTATCCGCTCACCTCAGAGTGTTAATGCATTTGCAAAACCGCCCATGAGCTCAGGCAGAAATGCCACAAAATCCATATTCCAGCCACTGTTATTCACCACCATGAAAGAAGAGGCGCTGCCGGGCTTGCTATCCAACCAGCAGCCTGTCTCATTGTCTTTTTCTGATAGTAACTGTAGTCGTTTTAACAGTCTCCTCCGGCACATTGCGGGCGCCAACCGATCTCTGTGTTTAAAACAAAACTGTCTCCACAAACTATTTTGAAAAAGTAACATTCTCCACACCTTAACTTCATTCTCATTGGTTTCCATATCCAACTCATGAGAGGTAAGATTCTCAAAATCTGCCTCATCAAGATGTCAAGTAATATTATATCGCCTGTTATAATCCACGGCTAATTATAGTTGCAATCTGGACGCTTCTATAGTCGTTATTTTATATAAACCTGTAATCTCTTTCAGTTTAGAGTAAACACACTGTAAATAATCGATCTTTTATTATAAATGAATATCCCATTTATGATCCAAAATTTTCAAACTCCTGTGAAGACAGACGTTTCAGCTCTATTGTTAAACAACTCTATATAATATTTGTAATGTCGGAAAACAAAACGTAATCTTGCCAGCAGTACCATAATTCTGGAAGCGTACGTCTCAAGCATTGATATTCAAATGACACAGGACGTATTGGATTTGTCTATAACAGCACATGAAGTTTCTGAAAATATATCAAGCAGAGAGTGATTTCGAATTGGCTGATTCGTCACCACCATCGATTCGGCCAACTCTGGTCAGTGAATCCCGTCCAGGAGCCCGATGGCCGCTGATGAACCTGTCGGATTGAGACCGGAGAGTCCCGCACCTCCCGCCCGCCGGCAGCAGCGACAAGAGATGGAGACCAGTCTGGCACAGACAGACTGGCTGATCACCAGGTCGGTTTCAGCTCTCATCATCGATCATTTCAATTTCGCTGGACGCTTTAATCTGCACGGAGTGATGGAGCCGACTGCGTGTTCGTGTCCCGTCATCAGGAAGCAACGCGGCCCCCCGCAGCGATGGCGGTCTCCGCTCTCATCTTCACCGTATCCTCAAGGTGATCACAAAATCCCCGAATCATTTAGTCTGCTCAAAGTACATCCTGAAAAGGAATATCACACACTACAACGAATCGCCGTTCAGAAGAGGAAATGTATTTAGAAGAGAAGAGTATGGAGTAATTTTGTGAGCTGAAGGGAATATTGCCCTTTCGGCATGCACTTTCTATCTCCCGGTGTAATTTGTAGGCCATATCCTTACCACTGTTCGGGGGTCTGTATACAACTCCCATCGGGGTCTTTTCACCCTTGCGGTATCGAGTAGTTTTGTGATCTGTTGTGAACACGTCGCCCTTGGTCGCTGATCATTTGTCACGTCTACTGGCGGTGAATGTGGAGGAGATATTACCGACAATCCGAACTGACCGGGCTCTGCCGATGAGGAAATCGAGCATCCAGTTTCCCGGGAGATGCTAAAGCTCAGGACCTGTACTGGGTGACAGGTTCTGAGGGGTGACGGTGTTCAATGCTGAACTGGAGTCTATGAAGAGCATCCGGTCGTCAGTAGCTTCCTATCCGGATGTTCCAGCGCTGAGTGAAGAGCCAATGAAATGGCATCTGCTGTTGACGTCGTGTGACGTAATGCAGATGGGATCGGAAGGGAGCAACTCCTCAGTTGGAATTGATGTGCTTCATGACCAATCTCTCAAAGTGCCTCATCGCAGCGGATATAACTGCTACTGATGGATATTACGGGAAGCTATTGTGAGGCGGCAGACTTCTCTGCTGTCTGCGACAAATTCCAGCAGCTGGGTCCTCGTGTCCCCACTGCTCATCAACTCTGATAAAAGCCATCGACTTGACAGTGTATGGCAAATTTCCATTTGACCTACCAAGGTGCAACACAGCATATTTGACTGAGTTAAACGCCATCCTCAATCTTTCCGCTCATATCTCTAACTGACGGATATCCTGTTGCATTCTTTGCCAGTCGTCTACTCTGTCCACAGCGGCCATTTTCATGTGATCCACAAATTTACAAACTCACCTATCTACATTTTCATCAAAATCATTTATATACATCACGGACTGCAGAGGTCCCGGTACAAATCCCTGCAGAACACCGCTCAGCACAGAGCTCCGGCATGAATATGTACTCTGTCTTCCCTGGGAAGCTCGTTCCGGATCCCAGTGACTAATCCCCAGGAGATCCCCATCGTTCATCTCAATCTTCTGGATGAGCCTCCCTTGAGGGACTTTGTCAAATTCCTCACTAGATCCATGTACACAACATCGACAGCTCTACCTTCATCAATCACACTTGTCACCACGTGAGAAACACAATTAATTTGATAAGATACGACTTGCCCCGCATAAAGCCATGTTGGCTCTCTCTAATTAACTGGAGTGCTTATGAATCATATCCCAGGGAATTCTCCCAGTAAATTGACGAGAGACTCGCTGGTCTATATTTCCAGGTTTAACCATAGTTCCCTACTTGACTAATGGAAGAACAATAGATACTAGCCAGTCCTCCGGGACATCGCCTGTGACTAGAAAGGACAGGTAGTTCTCGATAAAGAACCCATCAAATCTCTTTTCCTATCTCTCTCCGTAACTTTGGGCATATCCTGTCGGGCCCCAGGCTAACAACCACCGTAATGTTATTTAAGAGTTCCAATACATACAACTCCTTTACCTGGAAATGCGCCGGCATATCAATCTGCTGAGAACTGATCTCGCTATCCTGCACGTTCTTCCCTTTCCTAAATTCCGATGTAAAGTACTCATGAAAAACCTCACTCATATACTCCTCATCCAAGCAAAGGTTCCCCTCTTTATCCCTGAGAGGTCATAACCTCTCAGAAAGCATCGCTTTCTCCTTGTTGCATCTTGTATGTATCGAATGCCTTGAATTACTTGCCAAAGCACTACGCGGTTCATGAAGCCACCAACCTGGGCACCATCATCAAAGACACAAAGACGCTCTGCCAAGTTTTCGTCCAGGTCGCACAGAGGGACCAACCCAGGTCCTTGCCGAACGCAAAGAGTTAAAGATCGAGTCCGAATAAGATCTAACGACCACTGCACTCCGTCTTCAATATGAAAGCCATTTCGGTAACCCAACAGCCCAGTCATCCGGTTCCTATAAGTCAGCAAAGATGATCCTGAAATCGCCGTGCACCAGAAGACCCACCGGTTTTAAGATCTGTACGTTATACAGCGTTCGGTTACAAACATGTATTTTGAAGCAAACGAAGCAAATTTTTAATAAAGTATATTTACAGCACGTTCAATATCAAAGTGGGAAAGGTAACCGCGTGGTAAAAGAGCCCCTATCTTACTGCGCCTGAGACCCCTGTTGAATTCTGATCTCTGGTGGTGTTTGTGTGTGGGATTCCAAAACTCCCCATGTGAACGGAGGTGAAGTTGGATCCCTGGATATTCCTCTTTCCTGTCATATTCCTAATGCGCGCCTCGGTGTTTCAATAGAAATTAAACCAATGTTGTTTTAAAGAAAGAGAATTAAAACACGATGGGCGCAGAATTCCTCCAAAACGACAGCCAGACAGAATGGCTGAAATAGCTGTGAAGTGTCGTTTTACGACAATGACATGACAATCTTTAGATTCACGGATCGACAACTGAAAACCTCGTTGCAGAGAAGACGTAATTGAAATCCAGAAAACACTCAAAACTAATCGCCAGAGTTTACCCCCCGAGCAGATGAAGAACCGCTGCTTCAAGCTCACAAGTAAAGTAGAAGGGAAGTCTGTTTAAGCAGATTGTTGGCAACAGAATAGTTGCTATTTTTTTCGGAGCAATATCTTGCTTCTTTATTTCGGGAAAATGGATGTGGGATGAGCGGAAAAGTAAGACCGTGGTCTGTGCATGATTAGTGTAACGACATGTCTGATGACTGGCAAGGACGTGATGGGTTGATGGGCCTGTTTCGGTTCTGCATAAGTATACGTTAAAGTTAAGCTGCAGGGAAGGTGGGGTAATCCGATAACTCAATGAGATAACCCGATCCGCATATTGTGAAACCGGGGCTACCGGGTTATTGCTTCGAAAATGCAATTGCTGGCTAAAGGTGCACATTGGGGAGAGGGAAGAGAGAGGGGGGTGGGAGAGAGAGAGAGAGAATGAGAGAGAGAGAGAGAGTGAGAGAGTGTTAGGGGAGCGAGCGAGAGAGTGAGAGAGAGAGAGAAATAGGTAGACAAACAGGCAGGAAGAGACATACAAACGAAGTGTTATGCGAAATTATTTAAATGCAGAGCTGAATAATACAGCAGAACTGGTTCTTTCTACTTCAAAGAGATTACTTACCCAAAATTCCTGAATTTGATATGCAAATGGCAAGGATGAATTAGATTTGAGCAACTACTTCTCCACCCAAAGACTCTGATTGGGCACCGATATGAATATAATATCACAGGGAACCGAATAGTCATTTTAGATAAACACTTAATCAATCTCAATCCAACATGTCGGTCTGTTTCCACGTACACTCTTATAATTCTTCTCAGATAACGCTGATAATATCGTGCAGGGCCGAGGGAGTTATTTTTGGCTAATATGAATTCGAAGCTGGAACTGGCAGTCTGGATGGAAGTTCACAAGAGAGGAAGAGTGACAGCGCTGTGCACAGGGATATTTGCCACAGCAGCCGACTCTAGAGCTGGGAAGGTATGGACAGTGCAGAGTGAGCAGCTTCAGGACCATGGACAGTAGAGATACATTCTGTCATTGGTTTGATGGTTTGTTGAAGTCCAAATCTCAAAGGACAGTTTGACTTCTCGACCTTCTCAATGTTCGTGTTCACTTCGTCATGAAAACGTGCAGATTCAGATCGTAGTCACACTTAGCAACTCTGTTCCGTCTCAGCTGCCCGGGTGCTCGGCCGCTCAGTCACTGAATTGCCCCAGCGCGCATAGAGTTTGCTGCCACACAGCTGGAACTGCCGCACAATTTTCAGGCCGTGTGAAATCTGCTGCTCAGAGAAACGGTCGGTCCGTAGATACGTAAAAATAGAGGAAATGTTGTTGAGGAAAGTCACCTCGGTTTTTTTTTGAAGGACAGCCACAACTTCATTATCTTTTACTTTCCAGTTTACCGGATGCGTTGTTGTGAATTTTGATCTGGAAGTTGGAGGAATGTACTGTTTTGAGACAGTTTTAGAGATTAATCAGTAATATTGGATTGATCACTGTACTATCGATATTGGAGGAAATTATACATATTTTTTGCCAGTTTTCCATCGGAACATTTTTAAATGTGTAACACTTCTGAAATGTAAAGATATCTATTAATCTGTCAAACTATGGGCAATATAGGTTATTCATGTGAGAGATCACATGTCATTTTTAATTGGAAATGTCTCAGTTAAAGTGAGTCAATCGCCACATTCGGTATTACTGCAATGACACGTGAATGTAGCAAAGAGTATTGACTATCGGCCTCAGTTGAGCAAATGCCCGCAGTTAAATAATACGGGCTATGTTGACGAACACCAACCCGCCTTCTTTAATAAGGAGCATCAGATATGATTGAAAACAACTTCGCCATTTCATGGATTAACTTATTTAGAACGGTCGGTACTCCGGGGTATTCATCACTAAGTTCATCCAAACTGTTCTGAACATTACTGACGCGCGATTTAATTAAAACAATTATGAATGTGAATGATGAGACACCTAACTGTCCCTGTGGGGACGTGGAGGGATTTATACTAAAGACAGCCGGAAGAAATGCATCAGTGTGGTTGTTTGTAAATCAACGGATCGAATCCTTCACACAGAAAATGCTGGAAGCGTTCAACGGATCAGGAAAATATATTATATCGTATATTAATTGCAATTATTGGTGTCCCTGGTAAGCAACTATGATTTTATTTTGTTGTTTGTAACTTTACGCTCGAGCTTGTCTCCCGCTTTGATCTGTAGTTGAAAGTGTTTGACTTCTAATCCAATGGTTTTCCTTGAAGCAAGCGTGAAATAGTGGTACCGTTTGCATGATGTAATGTCATCAATGTATTACATTAGTTGTCTTTCTCAGCGTTTAAAGTCATTAGTGAAAAGTCAGATTGTACAACCACAGAGAGGCATCCGGCGAAGAAGTTCGCAAATATTCCTGTTACTGCCCGATAATAAATAACAAAATTCGCAAATGTAATCTGTGTTGTTGAATTTTAGCCACTATATTGCAGGATGCAAACAAATACTTTAAAATAGTTGCTGTGTTGTCTTTATGACAGTTATTTAGTTTATAATATTTTCGCTTAGTAATTCATTTGTTAGTATTTTCTAGTTAGAATTAGAAGTGTTTAAAGTATATTCATTGCCTGTAAAAAATATCGGCATGCGATGACGTCACATCCGGTTTCGCCGCGTCTTGTGGGAAAATACCGGTTTGAGATCGACGCGAGGGTGGGGGCTCACCACGAGGCACACCTGAGCAGAAGTTGTTTTGCAAGCATTAGAAATCACAGTGAGAGCAACGCTGTAAGTTAATAGATAATCGATATATTGAACTAAGATGTTAACGCCGATCCTGTTAAAAGTAACGGCGGTCGATAATGTTTATGTTTCCGTTAGTTAAAGAGTTGCGGATAGTTTGCATTGAAGTGTATTTAAAGTAGTCAATGACGTAGGTAAACTCTGCCTGTATACTGCACCATAATGTAATGTAGTTATAGTCACTTTTACAAGTATTTACAATGGAAATGTGATATTAAGAAAGAAACAAATACTGTATCAATCTTGTATTGTTTTATCAACGGTTTTCACCATATGTTAATGTGAAGAGTGAACAGTAAATGGTTAATCTTACTGCAAACTGGTTTTCATTGACTGTGGTTTATCTCGACGTTTAATTCGGCGTTATCAGTTACACCCGAACGAGAACGTTACAGTTGCGTTAAGCAAATGATCCAAGCAATTCCTATTTTATTTGGCTTTTGGTGATACTATGTCGCTCTTTTTCCGCCGCTGCTGTCAGTTAAAACAGCTTTTTAGCTGTCGAAATACAGATAAAGAGTTTACTCTCTTCTGTGTGAAATCCACGAATCGATCGCTCTGGAGTTACTGAGAGTGATCAGCTGCTCATGTGTACAACAGGGAAATTGATCTTTATCGTGTCAATATCCAATTAATTCACATTTCTGCCAGATATTCCTTAACTGTTACTTGCGGTCCTGGTAAATACCACTGTGCACGCAACTCAACGGATTGACCGTGAGTGAAGAAATTCTGATGAATACATCGAATTAAATATTACTTCGGAAGTTATTCTGTCGGAAAAACGATAGGAATTGAAGAAGCTGGTTTTATTCACACCAGAGCACGGGAGACCTAGCGGAGACTAATTGTTTATATATGCTTGGCGAATCATCGGGAGTCGAGAAGCCTGTCGCTCTGGTGTATTGTTCTGTGTTCTATTGTCTATTGAGTTTTATAAGATTACGACCTTCATGGAGATGGTACGTAGACAGAAGCACGTTCCTCCCGATACAGGCGAGTTCTGAACTATTCAACAGAGGTTTAATGTGAGAGAACGTGGATTTTAACAGGATGGGTGTAAAGTGAGAGATCTCATGCAGAGAACGGCAGAACCACGTGACTATAAATGCATTTGACAGGGGAGCAGAATGGGACCATTCAGCCAATCATACCAGAGTAACTTATTTCCCTTTTGTAACTTCAGTCTTTGCTTTGCTGGTCATGTTCCTATTCTGGGTCCCGGTTCGTGACGTTCCTGCCTTTGGTAAACTTCCTCTGTGTATATTTTGTTTGATCATTGGATCCCCTCAGACCGGCTCTGTTGCACAGGTGACGCACGCCACTCCAGGATCTCCACGCATCTCATCTTCTTCTCGGGGATTATTCCAGTCGACATCTTTCGCACATTTCCAAGATATTCACGGTTTTTATTTAGAGAGCGGAGCCTGAAACCTGACATCAGATGCATCAGACATTGTAGATCTATCAGTCAAAATGCTTCCCCATAGCACTCTGTCTCTCAGAGCCACTGAATCATCGAAATTTGCGGCATTACAGCAGGCACTATCACACTATCGAGGCTCCACCGACTATCAGACACCCACTTATACTAACGTAATATCGATCTCTTGTTCTGTCCACATTTGTTCCGTTCCGTGCAGATTCCACCATTCACACGTACGATAGAAGTAATGTGCAGCGGCCAGTTGACCAAGCAGCACCACGAGTGACTTTCTGATGTCTGATTAAACCCTGGAACCCAGGATGAACCCGTGTAGTCTGAGTGTTAACGCGTAAACTCCGGAGACAAAGTCACCGAGATTAGGACTAAAACTAGTTCTCTGGCCCTGTCAGGGACCCGTACCAAAATTTCCCCATCACTTCCATTGTTGTTATGATTTAGTCAGTGTTGATATTGCTTTTTAACTGTTTTCTAGGTCTTTCCTGACAATTTTATGGGTTTTATGTCGGAACATAAATGCGCATTTCCACCTGTGGTATTTCGGTGTCTTCCAGAATTATCTGCAGGTTTTCTCTCAATTTCGTCTATGCTGACATGATCTTAAACCCAGACTCATCGACCTGCAACGAAACATATTCTTCCAAACCCATCCCTATCGCTTCCACACCCACCCAAACTGCTCTCAGATATTACAATTGAGCTCTTGCGCTGATATCGACTCCGCGCTGTAACTGAACCTCCGGAATAAACTGGACACTGCTTACCTGATTCGCTCCTCGTCCGAGGTGTGTTTGCAACTTGATTTCCCCGCATATTCACTGGTACCGGTGTAAAACGTGTCCCTATCTCTCGGTTCTGACGTAACAAGTTGTGTTTCACTTTCAGCCCACGTGGAATCACAAAATCCTGCCAACTTGGGAGATAAAGGAAAGATACATTATCCTTATTTTCTCCAGGATAATTCTCCTTTCCCCCACGACAGGAAGCAATGGCTGTTAATTCCCTCCGTATCGCTTTTACATTGAAGTAAATTTCATTTGTTTACTGTTTTGAACTTCCCGTTCGCCTGCCAACGCTTGATACGGAAATCACGTGGACCTCTTCTGCCCATTCTCTCGGGTGCCATTCAGAATAATTGCTGCCCATAGAACATTACAGCACAGCACACGCCCTTCAATCCAGGATATTGTGCCGACGGTCTAGAGTAATCTAACGTCAACGTAATCCTTCGCTCCTGCATCCACGTATCTACAAAATAAATTCGTCTTTTTCGCCTCGCCTTGCCTCTGCCTAGAGCCCTGCTTCGCCTCGCCTCTGCCTCTGGAGCCCTGCTTCGCCTCGCCTCTGCCTCTGGAGCCTTGCCAGAATCCTAGTTCTGGGGTCCGAGTCCGAGTCAAGGCCCAGGTTCTGGGTCCTTGTCCAGTCTCTGGCTCAGGACGTAGAATCCTTTTCCGGATTCCTTGTCTCCCGGAATCCTTGTCTCGTCCGGAACCGGTGACATGTCCAGTGTTGTTTCTTCCCCTTTTTCCCTTGCTTCCTTCTCACACCTCTGCCTCGGCCTGGAGACTTGACTCTCCTCGTCTCTGCCTGGAGCCTTGCCCTGTTTGAACCTGTCTGTCTGTGTCCACGCCTTCGCTAGGAAGGTTCGGCCATTTTGCCGCTACCTAGCGTTGGGAACTGTCTTGCCGTGTTCAGCGTTCTGTGTAAAGAGTCCCGGCCCTACGTCCTGTACCCAAGGAGGGATCCCGGCTTTGTGTTCTGTGTGATGAGTCACGGCCCTGTGTTCTGTAACCAAGGAGGGGTCCCGGCTTTGTGTTCTGTGTGATGAGTCCCGGCCCTGTGTTCTGTAACCAAGGAGGGGTCCCGGCTTTGTGTTCTGTGTGATGAGTCCCGGTCCTGTGTCCCGTACCCAAGGAGGGGTCCCGGCTTTGTGTTCTGTGTGATGAGTCCCGGCCCTGTGTCTGTACCCAAGGAGGGGTCCCGGCTCTGTGTTCTGTGTGATGAGTCCCGGCCCTGTGTTCTGTAACCAAGGAGGGGTCCCGGCTTTGTGTTCTGTGTGATGAGTCCCGGCCCTGTGTTCTGTAACCAAGGAGGGGTCCCGGCTCTGTGTTCTGTGTGATGAGTCCCGGCCCTGTGTTCTGTAACCAAGGAGGGGTCCCGGCTTTGTGTTCTGTGTGATGAGTCCCGGCCCTGTGCCCCGTACCCAAGGAGGGGTCCCGGCTTTGTGTTCTGTGTGATGAGTCCCGGCCCTGTGTCTGTAACCAAGGAGGGGTCCCGGCTTTGTGTTCTGTGTGATGAGTCCCGGCCCTGTGTCTGTACCCAAGGAGGGGTCCAGGCTTTGTGTTCTGCGTTCCCGTACTCCCTCGACCAAGGTTTTGCTTTCCTGTCTCTTCCTCGACCAAGTCAAGACTTCGGGATCTCGTCCAGTCCTAATCACGTCCAAAAACCTTGTCCTGTCCAAGTCACGGCTTTGTGTTCTCGTCTTGTCATGTGCCTCGCCCAGCCCAGGAGTACCTTGCCCAGCCCGATGCTGGGGTTCCCTCGTCCTGTGCTGGGGTTTCCTTGTCCTGTCCAAGTCACGGCTTTGTGTTCTCCTCTTGTCCATGTGCCTCGCCCAGCCCAGGAGTACCTTGCCCAGCCCGATGCTGGGGTTCCCTCGTCCTGTGCTGGGGTTTCCTTGTCCTTTCCAA
The DNA here is from genome assembly GCF_030144855.1 of Hypanus sabinus. Taxonomy (NCBI): domain Eukaryota; kingdom Metazoa; phylum Chordata; class Chondrichthyes; order Myliobatiformes; family Dasyatidae; genus Hypanus; species Hypanus sabinus. The sequence goes on along the minus strand of NW_026781451.1, from coordinate 223,474 downwards.
GTCACGGCTTTGTGTTCTCCTCTTGTCCATGTCCCTCACCCAGCCCAGGAGTACCTTGCCCAGCCCGATGCTGGGGTTCCCTCGTCCTGTGCTGGGGTTTCCTTGTCCTGTCCATGAGTCTCATGTTCAGTCCTGTAACCTGGTCATGTCCTCGCCTAGTTCTGGGGTCCGAGCCCGAGTCAAAATCCCAGGTTCTGGGTCCTTGTCTAGACTCTAGCTCAAGTCCTAGCCCGGGCCCGGTATCCTTGTCTCGTCCGTGGCCTGTGTCATGTCCAGTTTTCTTTCTTCCCCATTTTCCTTGCTTCCTTCTCACATCTGGTCCTGTTCCTGGTAGGTCAGTGTCTGTGTCTTGCATTTGGATCCAGTCTCAATGCCCCCATAAAGACAGGTGTAATGTAAATGTATTTCAGCAAAGCATTTGAGAGGTACCCTGTGCAAGGTTTTTGAGAAAATAAGAAGGCATGAGATCCAAGGGAACATTGCTTTGATGATCCAGAACTGGCTTGCCCACAAGAAGGCAAAGAGTGGTTGTAGATGGGTCATATTCTGCATGGAGGTCTGTCACTGGTGGAGTGCCTCAGGGAGCTGTTCTGGGACCCTTACCCTTCATGATTTTTTATAAGTGACGTGGTTGAGGAAGTGGGAGGATGGGTTAGTAAGTTTGCTGATGACACAAAGGTTGGAGGTGTTGTGGATAGTGTGGAGGGCTGTCGGAGTTTACAGCGGGACATTGATAGGATGCAAAACTGAGCTGAGAAGTGGCAGATGGAGCTCAGCCCAGATAAGTGTGAAGTGGCTCATTTCGGTTGGTCAAATATGATGACAGAATATAGTATTAACGGTGAGACTCTTGGCAGTGTGGAGCATCGGATGGATCTTCGGGTCCGAGTCCATTGGACGCTCAAAGCAGCTGCGCAGGTTGACTCTGGTTAAGAGCGCACGGTGTATTGGCCATCATCAATCGTGGAATTGAATTTAGTAGCCGAGAGGTAATGTTGCAGCTATATAGGACCCTGATCAGATCCACGGAGTACTGTGCTCAGTTCTGGTCGCTTCACTACAGAAACGATGTGGAAGCCATAGAAATGGTGCAGTGAAGATTTACAAGGATGTTTCCTGGATTGGGGAGCACGTTTTATGAGAATAGGTTGAGTGAACTCGGCCTTTTCTCCTCGGTGCGACGGAGGATCAGAGGAGACCTGATAGTATATAACATTATGAGAGGCATTGGTCGTGTGGATAGTCAGAGGCTTTTTTCCCAGGCCTGAAATAGTTGCCACAAGAGGGCACAGGTCTAAGGTACTGGGGAGTAGGTACAGAGGAGATGTCAGAGGTAAGACTTTTACTCGGAGTGGTGAGTGTGTGGAATGGGCTGCTGGCAACGGTGGTGGAGGCGGATACGATAGGGTACTTTAAGAGACTTTTAGATAGGTAGATGGAGTTTAGATAAATAGAGGACTTTGGGTACGCTTAGTCATTTCTAAGGTAGGGACATGTCCGACACAACTTTGTGGCCGAAAGGCCTGTATTGTGCTGTAGGTTTTCTATGTTTCTGTCTCCTCATCGCTGACAATCCACACTGGGGCACCTTGAGCATGCGCACTTAGCTCACCGCTCCTCTCTCTCCGTCCCCTCGACGGTGTGGATTGACGCAGCTCAAACACCATGTATGCATTTGAGGATATCTCAGTTGTTGTTGGGAGAATTTCCGATGGTGAAGGGGAGGGGACAGGAGAGAGAGAGATCAGCTGGTTGAGCGGTGATGCAACAGCAGCCTTGCACTCAGCGTCAGGAAGAGCAGGGAATTGTCTGCGGATCTCGGGAAGTGGAGGGAACCCACACGAGTTCTCATCGGGGATCAGCAGTGGAAAGCCTGAGCAGTTTCCAGATCCTGCCCGGCAGCATCTCTGAAGGTCTGTCCTGGGCCCAACATATAAACGCAATTACAAAGAGGGCACAGCAGCGGCTGGACTTCATTCGGAGTGAGAGGAGTCTTGGTGTGTCAGCAAAGACTCCAGTAAATTTCTACAGATGTGGCGGGGAGACCATTCTAGCTCTTTGCATCAGCGTCTCGTGCGGGCGGGAGACTGCACAGGTTCGGAAAAAAGACTCAGAAAGTAGTAAACTCAGACAGCTCCATAATGGGGACTGGTCTCCCCGGCATCGAGAACATTTTCCAAAGGCGATGCCTCAAACAGGCGGCATCTATCATGACGGACCCCGATCACTCGGGACAGGCCGTGTTCCCATTGTTACCATCAAGGGGGAGGTACAGGAGTCTGAAGACACACAGTCTAGGGTTCCAGAACAGATTCTTCCCCTCCGCCATTAAGTTTCCGAATGACCAATAAACCAGTGTTACACCTGCTCACTCTGCTTTTCTCGTTTTCCATTATTTATTTAATTTGATTATAAATGTATTTCTCATTGCAATATGAAGTTTATTATTATTACGGATCGCAATGCCCTGCTGCGGTAAAACAACACATTTCAGGACACGTTGCCAGTGATGTGAAACCTGATTCTGATACTTTATTGATCCGGCGCATCAGATATTTTACTGTTTAAGGCCAGCGTCGTTTAGTGGAGATATTTCTGTACAATGTATGCCTTTGTTCCTTACAGGTGAATGCAGTTTTCTATCAGATTTATAAACCACAAGTATATTTTACGGAATCTTTGGAACACATAAGCTCTTTCCAGGGTTTTTATTAACGTGTCTATTAAATTGGGCGCAATATTTCAGCGGGCAATTTATACCAATGGTGAATTCGATAAAGGATTTCAAGCCATTGTGTGAGTGTGGATTTGTGTGAGTCGGCGTGACTCCCTCTGTACTACTCCTGTTCCTACAGCTCCTTGACCGTGAGTGTCTGGGTCTGCATATGCGTGGGTGGCTGTTTGTATGCGTAAGTGTCTCAGTGTCTCAGTGCCCGACTGTCTTTTGGAAATCTGCACATATTTGTATGTATTTGATTATGTGCATGACATTGTAAGTATCTGCGATTTTGTGTACGTGTGTACATGAGTCTGCTTGCGTTTCTGTGTGTGTAACTTTGTATTTTTTCTTTGTTATATCATTGTACGTAGCTTTGTGTCTGACTGTTCGTGAGTGCGTTTATGTGCCTGGGCTTTCAGAATGTAAAGTACACCCAGAATAATAAAACTCGGGTCAGGGAACCAACGTTTATTTTGTCCGGGTGTGAGACCTTGGTGTGAGTTAACGAACCAGTGGTGGCGCCCCGAAGTCTATTTTGATGCTGTACAGGCGAAGAGTGATGTATTCGATCACGGAAACAATCCAGAAATGGTCTGGAGCAAATATGACAACCTGATGTGTACAGGATAAAACAGTCTCCTCCGTGGATGATCCAGCTGGTTTCTCAGTGTAATTAACTATCAGTTATAATAAAAAGGACAATTAGTCTCCTTCATGGATGACCCAGTTGGTGTCTCAGTATAATTAACTATCAGTTATAATAAATAGGATAAAGAAATTACTATGGTGGCACTCAGAGATTTAGAAGTTACACAGATTATAACGAGGAAAAGTTTCTGCAGAGAGGAAAATGTTGTCACCTTCCGTAATTTGTCTCTATTTTGATATGTGAAAAATTAGATACACTCGAAAGGAAACAATCAACATTTCACAGAGGAGTAGTTAAGTCTTCAGATATTGTAAAAGTCTGAAACGAATGCAATCATTGGGAGGGGCTTTGAGTGGGACAAATTGGGGCCTTTGTACGTATTATCGCTGTAAGCCCCTCCCAGTCCATCCTTAAGCAGCAGTAAAGGAAGTATAAAACTCATTACAGAAACAGTCTGGAGAAAGCCTGTCTGCTCTTATGGTCCCGGAACACATCCGACACAGTCAGGGAATCTCACCAACACCCCCACCTTCTGAGGAGGATGAAGCGAGCTGGGCTTCGCACATCCATGCTGACGTCATTCCGCAGCTGCGCAGTAGAGAGAATCCGAACAAGCTGCGTCACTGTACGATCTAGAAACTGTCCGACAGCGGACAAGAAGGCTCTGTAACGGGTAGTCAAAACTACCCAACGTGTAGTCAACCAGGCTTCCCCCATCAATGACATATATAGAGATAGGTGCAGTAAATGGCCAGTAACGTAATGAAGGGCCCTACACACCCTGTACGTAGTCTGTATATCCCATCCCATCAGGGAGGATGCAACGTGATACCCACGGCAGGTCCATCAGACACAAGGACAGTTACTTTCCCCGAACACTGAGTGATCAACACCTCCACTCACTAACGCCACCACTGCTGTATCATTTCCCGTCATTCACAGAACGGCGTCATGTTATGGTCATAAACAATCTTTCTATATGAGATCTTAATTATTTATATGTATTGTTTTTTTAGTCATTTATATTATTTGTTTTCTTTTCTCTCAGCTCAAGCTGGTATAACCTAAGGTACAGTCAGAGACAAGCACACTCATTTCCCAGTTGCTACATCTCCGGCCATTCCAGTGGTGCTCAGTATCGTGGCTCCCTAATTGTTTAATGCCAATGTGTAGTGACTTTGGCGTGATACCAGTTGTAGATATTAACATTGGGACAATGTATACCCTTGTCATGTTCCAAAGTCTTTCAGTTTCCCGTTTCAATTCAGCATATTTCTCGTGTTTTTTGCTTATTGATTTCTGTAAGTTACAAGTGTTTGTAATGACTACATCTTTTAATCAAATGGTTCTTGCCTGTTATTCCTGTATTAATACATCCGGGCAGTTTTATGTATTTTCCTGTCTGATCTGTAATAACTGATCTGTCATCATATCATTTGCGTTATTCTGACTCCAGACCGGTATCAGGCTTGTATTTATAATCAGGAGTGATTTATTTTATGAGTTTGCATTTTAAAGCGAGAGTTCATGAATGATGCTTACCACTTGATTGTGCCTGTGTAAGTAATCAGAGAAAATCAATCTGCTACAGGATCCTGTAACCTGTTGGATTGTTTCTGGGTATTTTTGACATTTTCGACGTTTATCATCTCTGAATTTGTTGGTCTTTTATTATGTATTTTTGTGTTAACCACCCGGCTCCGTTCTGCTACAAGGAACGATTCTCTTTCTGGGAAGAGATCTCCATCCCTGAGCGAGGCGTTCGACGCCTCCTTGTCGACATCTAGTCTGCTCAGACTGTGGGGATGTCTTCCATGGGGAGTCAGACTATTCCATTGGTTAATATTTCCTCAATAGTGGTGACGTCTCCGTTTTTCTGGGTCGCTCTCTCATTGAGGTTTACTGGTGTATACTCCTTATCAGAATTGTATCTGCTTTCATGGATTGCCGATTCCTGTTTTCTTTGGTGAAAGTAATTCCTGAGAGGTGAATCCTGATATCCTGATGTGTATTTTATATTTTATTGCTTTTATGCTGCATCAGATCTGGAGTAACAAACACTTTGTTCTCCTTACACTTCTCTACAGAGAATGACATTATTCAATCGTTAAACCTGAATCATGAATCTTGAACTGTGACAGCTCCAAAGCATAAACAGCGGAATTGTCGATCTAACATTACGGCCTCTACCGAATTAACATTCTGGTTGCTATCGGTATTATTTTCAGCGAGTGATCACAATATCTGGGGTTAAGTATCACATCAAGGTTTGGAGCCATTGGGAATAAACTCTGGCTGCCGTCAGTTGTTTTGTCTCCTGATGACGCGTACAATTGTGATCACTGGCCATTTAACTGCGGCTATGAACTGCTCTCTGAACTTAGACTGTGTTACTCCATATATAAATGTGTTCGTGCACAGACTCAGGTTCTGTAACATGAATCCAAGTGCCTGTAAGATAAATTCAGAATCCGTGTAATTATTGGGATCTGTCCCTCCGACGTTATACTTGAAGAAATTGACAATAGTCGCCAACCACAAAATGATAAAGCTGCCGGATATGGTGAAGAGGAGGATGGCAGAGCGCCGCCTGCTTTCCATTTCCGGGTCACTGCAGTTCTCCCCCTTTCTCTGTCCCCTGAGTCCCTTACGAACCCGACTGGCCGCTAAAATGTGCCGGACCGTCAGGGCGTTGAGGACCAGAATTAGTGCGAATGGAATCAGTGGGGTTAAACTCCTGTCGAATCGGTCAAAGCTCACCCACTGGTGTTCAGTGAAGTAAGCTGGGTTTAACTTACAAAGCCATAAAACTCCATCGATTATCTCACGGGTTATGAATGAAATAGAAGGGGATATTTTTTAAACACATAACAGTGGAGATGGTCACAAGAACCAAGGCCGCAGTCTTTCCTGTGCAATAGCTGGCTTTGAGCTTCTGACAACAGATGGCGACAAACCGATCGAAGGTGAAGGTGACCGTGAGCCAGACCGAACAGTCTCTGGAAGCACATTGCAGTACAAAGATAATGCTACACAAGGGATACGTCTCCAGGAAGGATCCCGGGAAATAGTACTTGATCCTGGTAAAGAATGCAGTGACGACAGCCGTCAGATCCGCCGCTGCCATGGCAACCAGGTAGCGCGTGGTGCACGGGGAGAGGCCGCACTTCCCCCGGGACAGGATTGCAATCGCTACTATATTCACTGGGCGTCAGAGAAGAGAAAACAGATATGGAATCAGAACTTTGTCTTATTCTGCTGTGATATTGATAAACTCTGTAACATTTCTAGATATTCCTGCAAATGCGTGCAGGAACACTTATCTCAAAGTGGTCTACCGTAAACTTAGAACATTAGAATGTATCACTTAAGGATTGAAATGACTAAAAGTTATAAACAAGATAGATGCTGAAATCCGAGAGTCAGAAAGTATAGTTCTTCAGGTACTCGGCTCTCACATCTCATGTGAGGGACGAGAAGTCCTTTAATTCGAAGCAGCCCATCAGAACTGGATTTGGAGGTATTGGCAGCTTGATGCTGTAGGTGAGTGTGGAAGGGGGCGCCTCTCTCTGAGCGGAAGCGGGCTAGTCAGAGGGATAAGCTCCAGGGAATGTTACCGGTCAATGGATGAGTCAAATGGGCAAATGGATGGATACAGGATGTACAACATACAGAGCAGAAGACATCCCCTAGGCTCTCCTTCACTCTCAGATGTACCTGGAAACGATTAAATTGAATGAAAGAGGCTGAGGGAACATCAGAAACGGGAAACATCAGAAAGGGGCAACAAGAGACCGAACGTTGTCTCCTTCCCAGTTCTGAAAAAGGCTCTTCCGCCTGCAACGCTCTTTCTTTTCTTACTTTTCCCATGGTTGCGGACAAATCTGCTGATTACCTCCCGGATTTTCCGTTTTTTTCCCATTGTTCTAACGACAACGGGCTTGATAACATTATCCTATCTGGAATCCCGCTTCGGAGCTAATAATCTCTGTTGAAGCATCGAATGGTGACGAGCAGGATCGCTGGAGATGTTCAGTGGGGCAGGTATCATCTCTGAGTTTCAGGAAATAATCTTCCCGTTTGATCAATAAATCTGAGAGTCCCGGTGGTAGAGAACGCACTGAAATGCAGGTAGTGAGGATAGAATTAACTGCACCGTATGAATGTGAAGGGAAATAAACTCTCCCCGGGTATATGCCTCCCTTCAACGAGGTGATAAACTAGCATCAAACGACTTAAGAAGCCAGCATACATTGCAATAGAGCAAATTGTATAAATAATTAGCTGGAAATGCATATTGATCGCTAAGTTGCAGAAATGCAGGCTAACATAAATTCCGCTTCCTCAGTTTGTTGTTGGAGTCCCGGCCCGAAACGACGAATCTTTATTTGTTAAACAGATGCTGCCTCACCGGCTCTGCTCGACAGGAACTTTTGTGAATGTCGCGCTAGTGCTTGATAGAACATTTTGAGAAATTGGAATAACAGTACAGATCGTTTAAAGGGTTCGCGACAGTGGCTATCAAGAACAATTTGTTGATTTTGTTGATTGACAGTAAAATTGCTGCTTTGATTTAAAAAAGTAGTTTCAATTTTCTCTGGGTATTGCAGACTGAGTCTATTTTTCCAACATCCGTGCAGTTGCCTGACGATAAAATCGGAACTACATGTGCCGGTGATATTGAACCTGATAGTGATTCTAACTCCTATTCGTCAATCCGAGACCCACTCCAGAATGGCAAAAAAGAAACAAAAGAAAGATGGACATTTTCACAGTAAGCCGAGTTATTATGTCTTCTCGGCGTAAGTTAATATATCATGTTGAAACTTCTTTCATTGGACTGTATTCCTCTTGATTGAAAAGTAATACAGTTGATTCAGTGATAAAATACAATTACTCACCAATTGTGTCATTTCCGGGAAATGTAAGGCATGGGTGTTTTCGCTAAGCAATTGCAGAGTAACAAGCTGGTGCAATAAATATGTCAACAAGATAACCCGCTCATAATGATCAAGCAGATGTTATGACCCGTGATTATACAGGTCCGTCCACGTATGGACAAGCATTTAAAAAATATCCGGAACTTGCTCGGTGCAATTTATCAGGAGAACCGTAATAAATGAAAGGGCAAAATATTCATCTGCAGTCACTGTGTTCGAATGTAACGAGGAGAAGCAGGAGTTTAAAAACACATCAGCAATCAGCATTAATCAATGAGACGACTACGTTATCGTGCGAGGGATTCTTTGCACATTGGCAGCATGCAAGTGCCTTTTAGGCAAGACATAAATTTGTTGATTTATAATGTGTTTCAAATTCCTGCTTTTCTTTACAAGATTTGCCTCCATTTACATATTTCAGTCAGTAAATGTCAGGATACTATTACATGTCACCTCGCTAATGAATATCCGGAATCTGGAATGTTGAGAAAAAGAAAATGAACTTCTCCGCAAAATAGAAAGAAAACAACCAAACAAACAGTAAGTGCGAAGTCAGACAGGACGAGAATTTTGTTTTCATGTGCCATCAGGTGACAATATCAACGTGCCAGTTGTACCGAAGTGACCAGTGTGTTCAGCCGACGTTAACAGCTGATATTAACCAGAGACTAATCGATTGTACAAGACGTTCCATGCCGGATCTATCCTGGAATGGTTACTTCCCAATAATATTTACGCTATCATCATATAAATGTGCGTTACCACCAGGGACTTTTATCAATTTAACAGAGACTTTTCATTTGTGCATCACGTGCTCCTTTTTTACCTTCCACATCCACACAGTATGTCGTACGTAAGGCTCTGCAAAGACTCTACAGGCAAAATATATGTTTTTAGTGATGCGTGGTGCGTCCCCATCTTGCCAGCTGGAACCTTTTCAGCAACAGTGACTGGAAATATGATCAGGATTGATGAATGAGCTAAATATAGAGAGATACTGAATGAAAAACTGCACGTCAATAGAGTGCCTTGAAATGAAGAAAACTTCTGTATTTGAGTGACCCAGTCAGAGTCCTGACCATAACCCGATCGGAAATCCCTGGCAGGACCTCTAGATGGCTGTCCACTGCGGCTGCGCCTCTGACCTGGCACAGCCTGAGTAATTTGCAAGGATATCTTGCTCCACTGCATTTTACAAAACTAACAGAGGCTTATCAAAAAAGTCTACTGGCTGTAAATGCTCCAAAAGGTGGTTCAACTAAGTACTGAGCGAAGGGACACGAATAAATTTGAACTTCTGACATTTCGGTTTCAGATATTTTTAGATTTTCACGCTTTATATTATTCCTTGCTTTCTATTTCTACTGTGAAAGCAGGAGCATGCGATTCGGAAATAAACATTCACAGTTAAATTGATCACAATCGCTGGTTGTAATACTCATTTACGTGAACAAAGTGTTGAGCTCTGGGCACTTTTACAAGGTTCTGTATCAACTGATTCGGGTTCAGAATTTCATTTGGAAATGCCCTGCAATGTATTTCCCATCGCAATGAACATCCATTCGCAGCTTGGAACATTCTAGACAATATAACCCTTCCTAAGCTCATGAATAACCCCTCACAGCTAGTACAACCAATATTACTTTTGGATAAGGCTCCATTGGCTTTGCACAACGTGACGGAGCAAGTTTTACCCACTCCTCCTTGCAAACCTCTCAAGCCGTGCCGGGTTAGTTCAGGAGCGGTGCTGGACAGGAATCCTGAGGCCGTGACAGAGATGTTGAATCGGTTTAAGGTCGGAACTGTGATTGGACCCCTCAAGGATATCAATTTTGAGCATTTGAAGCCACTCCACTATTGCTCTGGAGATGTGTTTGGCGATGTTGTCCTGCTGAAAGAGGAACTTCCTACCCAGTTTAAGCTTCCTGGCAGAGGCTGGCCGGTTTTTATTATCGCGCGGTCCGGCATTTCACCCGGTATATGTTTTGTTCATTCATTCTGTGCCATCTACGGGAAATTTCAGAAAAACAGCTTCCGGCTTTCATCAAATCTCACTTCAGTATCATCAATGATAGCGTTGAGCACAGCGTTCTTGACTTTAGTAAGCACATGACACATCATTTAATCTTGCTTAGCGGGCGCAGCAATAACCAGAATGACCAGATAGTAGGTAGGTATCTCTTTACTGGAGGAAGACCTGGGAAAATGAAATGAGTTCTTGTACTGCAGATTCATTCCCCGGCATAAACTCGACAGCTCCCCGATATCGGAAAAGGATAAACCCCGCTGATCTCACATTCGAACTGATCTCCTGTTATAAATGACATCTTCCCTGGTGTAAAGGTGGACTGGTCAATGAAAACTCGGGGTTTAAATACAGCTGACACTGTGTTGCTGTTCCACGCCAAACTGGTGGGGCTGAGAATGACATGAAGCCGCCTAACTAACTGAGCGCTTCACACAGATCATTTCTGCAAACTGACAACATGACACATATCTTCAGTGTTTTACATACTGTTTTGAAAAAACATCACTTGGACTCAATGGGCGTGTGAACATTTGGAACAAAGAACATCAGACACTACACCACAGTACACGCTCTTCACCCCCGATGCTGTGCGATCTTTCAACCTACTCTAAGATCAATCTCACCCTCCTTTCCAACATAACGCTGTATTTTCCTATCTCCCATGTACATATCTCAGAGTCTCTGTAATGTATCAGCCTCTACCACCACTCCTGGCAGGATTTTCCACGCACCCGTCACTCTCTGTGTAATAAAACTCATCCCAGGCTCCCCCGCAATGACTTCCTCCAATTCCCTTTAATGATAGACTTTCATATTGGCCATTTCCACCTCTGGATAAACGTTTCTGGCTATCCACTCTGTGAGAGCTAAAGTTGGAGTGTCCCAGTTACAGAACTTTCATCTTCTCACTCAAAGTCCGTGTCAGTGTAATTACCCAAAACCAAGCGGCAGCTCTCATTGGAATTGAACCGGCCCGACAATTTAATTCGCACTGATAAGTACGTATGAAAATGTCCGACAGAGTGAGCTGGAGGTACACGCACAAAATTCAGGTGGAACTCAGCGGGTCAGGCAGCATCTATGGAGAGGAACCAGGAGCCGACGTTTCAAGCCGAGACCCTCCATCAGGAATGACGTCAGATCCCACCATTGCTGTCTGACCTGCTGAGTTGCTCCAGCATTTTGTATGTGTTACTCTGGATTACCAGCATGTGTAGAACCTTGTGGGTTGATGGTGGAACGAGCAGGTTCAGCGGGGTGGAGATAACGGAGGGAGAATTGATGGAAATTTACAGGATAACAATGGAAACATCATTCCCAGTTTAGGACGGGTGGAGCTCAGCTGGCACGGAGTTCAGATATTTAGTCACAGATAAACAGTAAAGCGAAGAGAACATCACAGAACCGGAATCTGTCGGACTGGCGATGCAGGATTTCCACCGGAAAGTCGTTCATTCCTTTCCTCCCCCTGATGCAGCTGGACACGAGGAGTTCTTCCGGCAGGTTATCTGTTGCTCCGAATTCGAACTGGGAACATGGAATAGAGACCAATACAGGCCATTCGGCCCAGGATGATCTGCCGACATTCTAACCCACTGCAAAATCAATCTAACCCAGGGGTTCACAAACGTTTTTATGCCATGGACTGCCATTAACGAGGGATCTGATAGCCTGAAGTTGGGAATCCCGGATCGAACACTTCCATCCCACGGCGCCCTCTATTGATCAGTCATCCATTTCAAACATTAAGGGTTCCAACACCCATACCTGCGGAACACCACAGGCAGGCGATCATCAAAATAACTCTCCTTCATAATCCTCCGACTCCTGTTCCTCAGGTAATAATGGATCCAGTTTGCTAATTGCTGTGAATCCCATGGACCTAACCATCTGGACAAGTCTCCATTTCCAGACCTCGTCGAGATCAGGTTCTCACTGGTGACCATGGAAACAACATCGTCACTACCCTTTGCTCCCTCCTTGACAGTGGTGGGGCGCGGAGGTGTGGAAACACAGAGCGACAGAAACGATAGCAACGGAATCAGACAGATAGAGAGGAGGAGGGAGGGGATGAGGGGAGAGAGAATAAGGGACGGAGAAGTAAAGTGAAAGAATAAGGGGAAGGGAAACAGACGAAGGAAGGAAGAAGGAGAAGTAGATGCAGGGATGGATGGGAAGATAGAACCTGCTGCAAACACTGGGTAGGTCGGTCTGCATCTGTGGAGATAGAAACGGGGGCATTGATTTACATAAATTTAAACCAAAGAGAGGAAGTTTCGAAGTTCTCCTGTTCAGTGGTTAAATATTTATTATTATATTGTCGCTCTCAAAACTAGCATCTTTCATCCCTAGTTCTGAATAACGAATAATCATGCAACGGTTCCATTGACTAACATACACAAAGCTGTCAGCATTCTTCACAGACTTTTACCACTATTTGTATTCCGTTTCAGGGCGAGGGAGAGTCAACTGAGGGCGAGAGAGAGAGAGAGAGAGAGAGAGAGAGAGAGAGAGAGAGAGAGAGAGAGAGAGAGAGAGAGAATGACGGCTGAAATGTTCATATCGGGGAGGGGCAGAAGTTCAACGTTCAGAAGTTCAGGTTTCGAAGTAAATTTATTATGCAGTACAAACATATCAGCATGCAGACGACTGAGACGCATTTCCTTGTGGGCATAATCAATAAACGCATATTGGAATAATTACCACAATAGGCTCGATTCCTATAATACCCCCTCTTTCCTCATATTCTTTTCATCTTAGACACATTTTGCTGAGTCTCATCCTTTTCACCTCTTTCCGATGTGACCTTGAATTATCCATCTTCCCCCTTCGGCTCCTCCCACCCCCTCTCACACTCACTCACTCACGGGGTTGGTGATTCGCTTTATTTGTCCGTTAAAACACGACAGGTGGAAGGATCAACTCCTGAAAGGCAAAACACTAAAGTCTGAAGGGATGCTAGATAGAACACAGGGAACAAGAGAGATGTGGGACGCAAAAAGACATTTGGTTACAGCTTAGTAACACTACAAATAAACTGTATTGGGACAGAGAGGAAAGAAATGATTGGGCGCAAACGCTGAGAGAAGGAGGGAAAAGCAGAGCCGAGTTTTACACGGAAGACAGAATCGATACGTATGCTGGCATTTATAAATCAGAGCATTGAGTGTACGAGTTGGGATGTAATGTTAAAATTGTACAAGGCGTTGGTGAGGCCAATTTTGGAGTATTGTGTACAGTTCTGATTACCGAATTATAGGTAAGTTGTCAACAAATTAGAGAGAGTACAGAGGAGATTTACTAGAATGATACCTGGGTTTCAGCACCTAAGTTACAGAGAAAGGTTAAACAAATTAGGTCTTTATTCTTTGGAGCGTAGAAGGTTGAAGGGGGACGTGATAAAGGTATTTAAAATTATGAGGGGATAGATAGAGATTACGCGGATAGGCTTTTTCCATTGAGAGTAGGGGAGATTCAAACAAGAGGACACGTTGAGAGTTGGGGGCAAAGGTTTAGGGGTAACACGAGGGGGAACTTCTTTACTCAGAGAGTGGTAGCTGTGGGGAACGAGCTTCCAGTACAAGTGGTAGAGGCGGGTTCGATATTGTCATTTAAAGTAAAATTGGATAGGTATATGAACAGGAAAGGGATGGAAGGTTATGGGCTGAGTGCAGGTAGGTGGGACTAGGTAAGAGTAAGCGTTTGGCCTCGACTAGAAAGTCCGAGATGGCCGGTTTCCGTGCTGTAATTGTTATATGGTTATACAGATAATATAGAGTCGTGCAATTTAGTTGCTGTCCTCTTTTGGCTAAGTGTTACTAACCTCTCATTTTACTCGCAGGAAATATCAATCAGCCACATGATGTCACAATGTAATAAAAAAATGAAAATTTTACCCCTTTGACAAGGGTTCATCTCAACTGAGAAAAAATTACAACATCTTTCCATCTTCTGAGTTTTCTCAGAAAACTAACTGAGCTGGGTTTAAATAGGCTGCAGGTGATGAATTGGAATCGAGTGGCAGTTGACCCCTGCTATCTGGGTGGAGACTGGGCGGTGCCTCGCTGTGTAGCCTGACAGGATCACTGACACTTTTATGGAGACTCCCGACTGTTCAGGTCGATCCCGATGCGGGCAGTGGAACTCCTCGATGGGCGATCGATCAGGAGTTTTATTTATTTATAAGATACAAGGAGCAGTAAGCCACGCCGCCCAGTAATCGCTTCATTTAATCCTAACGTAGTAGCGGTACAGTTCACAATGAACCAGTGAGTCTTTGCACTGTGTGTTTCCTCCCAAAGTTCAGAGACGTACCGGTTGGTAGGTTAGTTGGTTACTGTAATCTGTCTCGGGGGTAGGCTGGGGTAAATTCGGGAGTTTGTTGTGCAACCAGGCTTAAAATTCCACTTGCCCCCATCTCTGAACTCTTTCCAGAGCCTATCGACTCAATTTGAAAGATTCTTCATTACATTTTGGTTTATATTTCCTGCTTAATTATAACTTATCTCTGCTGTATTTTCAGGCTGGTTATTGGCCATCATGTTGGGCCGGGCCGTTCATTGACTCTATTTCTTGGATTTACTGTGTGTGTCCGTATGGAAATGAATCTCAAGTTTGAATATGGTAACACACATGTACTTTGATAATCACCGTGAACTTTGAGATTTGAACTTGCGAGAAATGCCAAAGAGACAATATAATGAAAGAAATATTACGATGAGGGAGAATCCCGAACAATTGGATGTTCTTCAAAAGTCACTATTAACTGAGATACATTGAAGAATTTTCCACAAACATTAGTGAAAGTCAAGGCTAAAATACTCTGGAGATTTGTGGAGCGAAGTAATTGATAATATTTAAAGGGAAGGATTGTGAAAATGAGAGCTATGTAGAGCTGGTAAAACACAAGTATAAGGCGTGCGGCCGATTCCCAACAATTCTCTCTCTCTCTCTCTCTCTCTCTCTCTCTCTCTCTCTCTCTCTCTCTCTCTCTCTCTCTCTCTCTCTCTCTCTCTCTCTCTCTCTCTCTCTCTCTCTCTCTCTCTCCATTGTCATCGTTTATGCCAGCCAATAGAATTCCTGCACTTGCTCCACTCACTGCTGCCTATTGCCCATGATTTCACTCGATCCCCACAACATTTTCCAATGAATCTCATCCTCCATCCGGCTTTCTATAGATTCGCCATTTTGCTCTCTGCTCCCCACTACAATATCTCAAGTCCAGAAACTTGTTTCACGTTTTTACTTGCCCCCCTTTCCAAGGCAATATCATCGACCTAAACCGATAAGGCTAATGATGCAACCTGTTGCAGGATACTGATAAATCACAGCTTTATCGTTTACATTTAGTAAATTTAAGGTTAATCTAAAATTCATATGGTCTACAATTCACTTCACCCCAGCCTACACACGGTTTAACAATATGACAGAATCCTCCTCATCCACATCGAGTATGTTTCTCTGTTTAACTATAGTCTGCAAATTTTCCCGTTCAATGTAAATATGTATTTCACGCCATTTCTCAGTTCCTCTCTGAATTTCCGCTGCGTTAATCCATAGATACACGTGTTTGTGCAGGTACTGAGAATCTGCAACATAAACCCAACCTCCTGGGCGATGTACACGGGGTCACTCAAGAACCGATCAGGATAAAAGAAGTTCCTCACCGGCCAGTTCAAAGAATGCACGACATATATCATCCATAGTAACATGAAATTGGCCGAAATGGTGAAAAGTAAAACCATGGACTTCTTCCGATTCTTCTCCTCTGCATCATCCTTTGAATTCTCTCCATTGTTTCGGAATTGCTTGCGAACTTTATTGGCCGCGATAATATGTCTGACGGTCAGAGCATTGCAGAGTGAAATGATCAGGATTGGTGATAAGGGGGTTATGATGCTGTCGACCCACTCGTAAACTGTCCAGAGCGGTGAGGTTAAATATTGAGATGTTACAATGCAGCCCCAACCGACACTGTTAATAATAACTACAGGGTCATGCAAAAAATGGAAAGGGATTGTCCTCAAGCAGCTTGATACAATCACAACAGCGATAATCACCGAAGCTGTTTTCTCTGTGCAATATTTTAACTGAAGCTTCTGACAGCAAATTGCCACAAAGCGATCGAAGGTAAAAGCGACGGTGAACCAGACAGAACAGTCCACAGTTATAATGTACATGACAAAATTGATGCTACACACCGGCGTGAGAAACAGAAAGTTCAATGAGAAATACATGAAATTAACCCGACGTATTATCACTTCGACAATAACCACCAGCAGATCCGCCGTTGACATGGCCATCAGGTAGCGAGTGATGCATCTGGACAAACCGCACCTTCCTCGTGACAGGATCACAATTGCCACCAAGTTCACTGCAAAAGACCAGAAATCTACCATCATGTTGAAAGAATTACGGCGTATATAAAGAAATTTAAATATAGAAAGGGTCAAGTATAAATTCCCCCAATTCTGTATTGAATACATTTAATTTTCTGATTTCACATTGCCTCCTGCATGAAAGAATAGGAGAAGTAAGTCTAATTTTTGAAGTTATTCGATGTGTTGACAAGCGAAATCCGATGTTAGTAACAATCACAACTGTCCAGATGACTCACGATTGATCCTAAAGTTTCCATAAATTTCTCTGTGCAAATCCACTGCGTAACCCGCTGAAAATTCCAGCATTTTAAATTTATTTACCTCTTTTTGAAGCAATATGCGGTATTTAGTAATTTTTTAGTGGCTGGTGAGGACAAAAAAAACCCCTGACAATACTCTGACTATCCCCTTGTTGTGCTGAGGACTGAAATGAGGAGACACGTTTCACACAGAAAGCGGCGGATCTCAGAGTCCTTTCAGCTGGGAGAGGTAGATGACCAGATATTGATTTTACTTAAGGTGCAGGAGGACAGATTTTTAGAGTTTAGCTTCATGCACTGCGGAATACATGATTTGTGAGTCCATCTTGGTCCAGAGGAACGTCCCTTCGATTGTTTCTACGGCAGAGTCTTGAAGAGAATGGAAAACAATCTGTTGTCCGAACTCAGAGGTGTGTATCTGTCGACGAACTGGGTCGAAGCATTCCGTTCAGACCCGCAAGTATCAGAATCTGCATCTCCTGAGTCTCCAGGAGAATGGGAACTACTGGCGATGGGCATCACTGACTGATAACGTGACAAATCACTTATTCTAGTCCGCTGGTGAACCACAAACTGAACCAAATAAGCAGCAGAGACCTCACATCAATAGCAGATGCGAAAACCAGATAATGGGTAAAAAGTACTGATTTAATATGTCTATATTTAATATTAACATGTATGATGTTCGGAACAACCGACTTTAAAAAAGAAACATGAATTATCTCTGATCTGCTCCCTGGACATCAAATAGAGCCTTTTCACTTTGGCATCATTTATTGAAATTTATGGAAACAGGACATTTCCCTGTCTCCGTTAATATTCCATTGAAGAAAATTAAAACAAACTGATCTTAATGACTTTAAACGCTCCGCACGGATAAAGACTGACCGTAGCTGGACAATAATATTTAACCGCAATCGTCTTCATCTCACCTGGGACACCGACGGCAGCAAGAACCGGGTAATAGATCCGGTCTATCTGGAAAATTAGCGGGTACCCCATCATCTCGCGAATCAGACCTGATCATCCCAATGAATCAGGTTGCTGAATGTAGTCGTTATTATAGTGCAGAGTATACTCCGGGGGGAGAGTCACAGCAGGGATCCGAATTACCATTGCATTTACAGTCTAGTAAACAACACAGCTAATTAATCATGTTTTTCTTTGATTATTTGGTCCTGCTGTATTATTTTCCTCATGAGTGGTCAAGAAATAATATACAACTTAAAATGTCTTTGAAATACAGTTTTTCCACAAAATGAGCAGCTATGAGGTGCTTGGAATAGAACTGAATGGGAGACAACAAGAAACAAAAGACCAGCAACAAAACAAGCTCCGTTTCTCCCTCCAAGGCAAGCACATACACGGGTCTCCAACTCCAGAAACAAAATCCCTCTTGTTCAGCCTCCAGCTGCAGTGGACCCGGGTACGGAATGGGCCCACAGACAATAGACAATAGACAGTAGGTGCAGGAGTAGGCCATTCGGCCCTTCTAACCAGCACCGCCATTCACTGTGATCATGGCTGATCATACACAATCAGTACCCCGTTCCTGCCCTCTCCCCATATCCCTTGACCCCGCTATCTATAAGAGCTCTATCTAACTTTCTCTTGAATGCATCCAGAGACTTGGCCTCCACTACCTTCTGGGGCAGAGCATTCCACATATCCACTACTCTCTGGGTGAAAAAGTTTTTCTGCATCTCTGTTCTAAATGGCCTACCCCTTATTCGTAAACTGTGGCCTCTAGTTCTGGACTCACCCATCAGCGTGAACATGCTTCCTGCCTCCAGCATGTCCAATTCCTTAATAATCTTATATGTTTCAATTAGATCCCCTCTCATCCTTCTAAATTCCAGTGTCTGCAAGCCCAGTCTCTCCAACCTTTCAACATATGACAGTCCCGCCATTCCGGGAATTAACCTTGTGAACCTACGCTGCACTCCCTCAATAGCAAGAATGTCCTTCCTCAAATTTGGAGACCAAAACTGCACACAATACTCCAGGTGTGGTCTCACCAGGGCCCTGTACAGCTGCAGAAGGACCTCTTTACTCCTGTACTCAATTCCTCTTGTATAAAAGCCAGCATGCCATGACATTGGGCCTCAAAAAATCACCTGTAGTTCTGAAGCCGGCGACCACACACAGTCAATTAATTCCATTATCTGTTTTTTTGTAATAATTAGCAGATTATTATAATCTTGAAACCACTTAGCAGGAGCATAGTGGAACGAGTCTGAAAGGTGGATTTTGCTGTAAAAGTACTACCTCTGCACAGAGACATTTGTTTACGCAGCCACCTAGTTCAAGTTCTGGAAGAGGGTGAAGAACGCGGTCAACTAACCTGCCATGAGCTCAGACAGAAATGACCACAGAATCCATCTTCCAGCCACTGTTATTCACCCATTCATGGAGGAAGAGGTGCTGCAGGGTGCACTGTTCAAACAATAGTCTTTTACAGATAGTGACTGTAGTCCTTTCAACAGTCCCCTCTGGCACATTGCGGGTGTGAAAACAGCTCTGTGTTTAAAACACAACTGTCCCCTCAAACCATTTTTAAAAAGTAACATTCCCCACATCTTAACTCCACATTGGCTTTCACATCCGACTCATTAGAGGAGAGATTGACAACATCTACCTCATAAAGATGGCTAATAATATTATACCGGCTGTTACAATCCACAGCCACTTATAGTTGTAAGCCATTCGTTTTTATAGGCGTTATTTTATATATTTCCGAAACCTCTTTCAGCCCAAGGTAAGCACACCATGAATATTCGAACTTTTATTATAAGTAAATATCCAATTTATGATTCAAAATGTTCCAGCTCCTGTGAAATGTTTCAGCTGTATTGTTAAACAACGCTTCTTAGATGTATGGTTTTTGCAATGTAGGATAAACAAAAAATAATCTATCCATCAATAAACCTGAATATTTTGGATATACCATAATTCCAGAAAGGTACGTCTAAAGCATTGACATTCCAGTGAAACGGGGCGTATTGGCAATGTTTATAACTGCATACGAAGTTTCTCTAGATATATCAAAGAGACGATGAATAAAAAAGGTAACGTCAAACTCCATAATTTGTATTGTATTTGTATTTGCGCAGGTGTACCAAATGGTACATTGAGATTCATTTTATTGTCGGCATTAGTGGGGATAAAATAAACGACTTTATAATTGGCAGATTCGTCACCACCATTGATTCGGCCAACAACGGTGTTGTCAGCATCACATTAAAAAAAAACGGGATGTGGCTATATTTCGCCGCTCAGTCATCAGTTCAAATGTTGAACGTTGAACGATGAAAATATATTTTCAATGTTGAGAGTATTTATGATCAAAATACGGATACTCTACCCACACTTGATATTCGTCTTCCTCAGTCGGCCACAAAGCCAATAAATCCAATAGAATCCATTAAAACCCCCACAACAAAAACCATCAAGCACACAAAGTTGGAAAAATAACAAACCGTGCAAACAGTAAACAAGTAAACAAGTACAATATAGAATATTATCCGAAACGGAATGAAACGGACCACATTGCATTGAAGCACGGAAGTAGAAACTTAGAACATCTACAGCGTAATACAGGCGCTTTGGCTCAAAAAGCTGCGCCGAAGATGTCGTCACCTTACAGTCGTTACTTGTCGTTACCCAGAGCCCTCTATTTTTCTCAGCTCTATGCACTTGTCGAGGAGTCTCTTACAAGGCCCTATCATATCCGACTCCACCACCGTTGCCAGCAGCCCGTTCTACGTACTCACCACTCTTTGCGTAAAAAACTTACCCCTGACGTCTCCTCTGAAACTCCTTCCAAGCACCTTAAAATTGTGCCGTCTCGTGTTAGTCACTTCAGCCCTTAGAAAGAACCTCTGACTATCCACACGATCAATGCCTCTCATTATCTTATACACCTCTATCAGGTCACCTCTCATCCTCCATCACCCCAAGTAGAAAAGGCCGAGTTCACTCAACCTATTCTCATAAGGCATGTTTCCCAATCCAGGCAACATCTTTGTAAATCTCCTCTGCACCCTTTCTATGTTTTCCACATCCTTCCCGCAGTGAGCCGACCGGAACTGAGCACAGTACACCAAGTGGAGTCTGACCAGTGTACTGTATAGCTGCAGCATTACCTCTCGGCTCCTAAACAGTCCCGTGATTTATGAAGGCCAATGTGCGGTATACATTCTTAACCACAGAGTCAACCTGCGCAACAGCTCTGAGTGTTCTATGGACTCGGACACCAAGATCCCTCTGATTCTCCACACTGCCAAGACTCTTACCATGAATACTATATTCTGCCGTTATATCTGGCCTACCAAAATGAACCGCCTCATACTTATCTGGGTTGAACTTCATCTGCCACTTCTCAGCCCAGTTTTGCATCCTATCACTGTCACGCTGTAACCTCTGATAGCCCTTCATACTATCAACAACTCCCCCAACCTTTGTGTCATCAGTAAATTTACTAACCCATCCCTCCACTTCCTCATCCAGGACATTTATAAAAATCACAAAGAGTAGGTGTCCCAGAGCAGATCTCTGAGGCACACCGACCTCAATGCAGAATGTAACCAGTCTACAACCACTCTTTGCCTTTTTTGGAAAGCTAGTTCTGGATTCACAAAGCTATGTTCCCTTGGATCCTATGCCTCCTGACTTTCTCAGTAAGCCGTACATGGGGTACCTTGTGAAATCTCTCGCTGAAATCCATATAGACCACTACAGCTCTACCTTCATCAACGCGTTTAGTCACATTCTCAACAAAAAAAACTGGCCAATCATCACTCTGCTGTCAGTGTCCAGCATGACTCCCACCAAAGCCATTGTCCAGTGGATGACATTTGCTACCGATGTGTGCTTGTGGAAGGAGCAAGCTCGCTTCAGGAAGAACAGAGGCTCTGACGGGCAGATCTTCACGCTGCAGAAATTCACAGAGCAGTGCGCCGAGCTGCAGGGACAACTATATGTAAACTTTGTGGAGTCTGGAAAGACTTTTGATCGAATTCACAGGGAGAGCTTCTGGCGGACTCTCAGATCATGCAGGACCCTTTCCAAAATTGTCCAACTCATCTTGAGATTCTATGCACATTTAGGGCTAGAAACCTGATCTTTGGTGTCAGGGCAGTAGTCAGGCAAGGCTGTATAATGCCAGCGATATTGTTTAACCCAGTGATTGACTGTGTTATGAGGGAAGCAACGAAAGATAAACAGAGAGACATTAGGAGGACTCCATTCTCGGCTTGGAAGAGCTTGACTTTGCGGATGGCCTTACATTACTGTCACAGATACACACACTGTACACTGGTTGGACTCACAGTCAGCCAGAGAAAGACTGAGACCATGACCCTCAATGCAGAGTCTCCTCCTCTCGTTAAGGCCCGTAGCATCGACTTACCCATCACCGGCAGATTCACCGACCTGCGCAGCATCATTCAGCAGGATGGGGGGACCTGGGACAAAATCCTGTGCAAACTCAGCGAGAAATGTCTTCAGAACAGTGACACAACAAATGTAGATCAACAAACTACAGCGTCCACCCCAAGGTTAAACTTTGTAGAGCTGTGATCTGTCCACACTCTTGTATAGGTCAGAGTGCTGGGGAATGCTAAGCTGTCATCATTCCACACACAACCTTCCGGGAGAACCTCTATATCTCCAGGCCAGGGAAGATCTCCAAACGCGCCCAGTGTCTTCAAGAGGGCTTGGCCAAAATCCTCATGAGGGAGCGTTGTAGATGGATTGGGCACGTGATGTGAAAACGGTCAACTCCATCATCAAGACAGCACTTCACTCTTACTGAAAGGCGATGATAATGTCGGGTACCGAATACAACTGGGCACCGGACCGTGGGATAGAAGTGATGACCATCAACCACACCTGTGGCCCAATGGAGAAGATGACCAAGGACAGACCGAGATGGAGGACTTTCATTGCCGCCCTGAACGCGAGCGGCATAACCGGCTGTCAGGAAATGAATAACAGAGGGCCATGTCAGTACCTCCAGTTGAGCTTCGTCTTCTTGTGTGTTTTACCCCGAGCCGTCAGTCTGTGGTTTTGTATTGCCATGTTCTCTTGTTTGTTTTCATGTCCCATGTGCTCCTGTCCCCTCTCCTGCTCTACTCCAACCCCTGTACTGCTGAGTACGCCGCCCCTCACCTGTTTCTCATTATTACCTGTTTTGCTGCCACTTCTGTCTCATTGTGTTCCACCTATCATCTGCCTCTCTGTTCATTGCTCAGTGTATTTCAGTCCTGTGTTCTCACCTGTTTGTTGTCAGATTGTGCCGGTGAGCTTTCCTGAGCCTTTCCAGCATTCGCACCTGAACTCTGTCTGTCCGAATATCGACTCTGCCTGTTTCCCGATTCCGGTTTTCGATTTCTCTGGATGTTTTGATCTCAGCCTGAACGGTGACGCCGACTTTGTTCGCACCTTGGGATTTGTTACTCAATTAATATCACTGTGCACAGTACTGGGTCTGACAGGCCATGAATCTCGTGTTACTCGAATGTCAGATCCTTCCGCATTGAATAAATCAGGGGTGAAGCAAACAGGGTGAATGTCTTTATTCACCTGCCAGTAATGGGAGAATATGGATGTTTGACGCACCTGTTACATAAGGTGTACATGATCGGAGAGTGAATGTACAGAACAAATGTTGCCGGGATGAAAGATCTGTCGTGGTTTTGATGAAGGACGGAACGGGTTGGTAGGGCCGAGGGTATAGACCCGCTTTAATTTCGCATCTTCTTGATGAAGGGCTGTTTTGCTCTGAAGCAGTGGTACAGTGCCTAGTCACATGACTCTATAGGATTGGCTTGTAACTCTGGATGGCTATATACTGTATTTGATATTACTGGGATTAAAAATCCTATTGTCTGAATATCAACCTGGCGATGATACCAAAGACAGCAGTGAACATGATCACAGATCCAGATGTTTATATAGTATATAGGCTATTCGGCCCACCATGCCAACATCGACAAGCACAGTCATTTCCCAATTGCTGCAAACTTTCCAGCCATTCCAGTGGTGCTTAGTATCGTGGCTCTGTAATTGTTTAATGCCATTGTGTAGTGACTTTGGCGTGATAGC
The DNA here is from genome assembly GCF_030144855.1 of Hypanus sabinus. Classification (NCBI taxonomy): domain Eukaryota; kingdom Metazoa; phylum Chordata; class Chondrichthyes; order Myliobatiformes; family Dasyatidae; genus Hypanus; species Hypanus sabinus. Next base: position 199,390 of record NW_026781451.1, on the reverse strand, counting down.
AGATGTAGATATTAATATCGGGACAATTTTTACCCTGGACATGTTCCAAAGACTTTCAATTTCTTATTTTAATTCAGAATACTCCTAGGATTTTTGCTTATTGATTTCTGTAAGTTATCTATCTTTGAAATGATTGCATCTGCTCAATAAATGGTGCTTTCCTGTTTACTCCGGATTATTATATCCGGACGGTTGTTACGGACTGTCTGACCTGTAATAACTGATCCGTCATCATATAATTTGTGTTATTCTGACTCTAGACCTGGATCAGGCTTGTATTTATAATGAGCAGTCGTTTATTTTATGAGTTTGCATTTTAAAGCAAGATTTCATGATTGATGTTTACCACCTGATTTTGCCAGTGGAGGTAATCAGATAAAAATAAACTAGTACAAGATTTTGTAATGTGTTGGATTATTTCTGGGTATTCTTGACATTTTCTACATTTATCATCTCTGAATTTGTTGGACTTTAATGATGTATTTTTGATATTTTCTGTGTTAACCACCTGGCTCTGTATTCCTACAAGGAACACTTCTGTTTCTGGGAAGAGATCTCCATCCCTGAGCGAGGCGTTCGACGCCTCCTTGTTGACGTCTAGTCTGCTCAGACTGTGAGGATGTCTTCCATGGAGAGTCAGACTCTTCCATTGGTTAACTGTTTCCTCAATAGTGGTGACGTCTCCGTTTTTCTTGGTCGCTCTCTCATTTAAGTTTACTGGTGTATACTTCTTATCAGAATTGTATCTGCTTGCATGGATTGCTGATTCCTGTTTTCTTTGGTGAAAGTAATTCCTGAGAAGTAAATCTTTATATCCTGATGTGTATTCTATATTTTGTTTTCTTTTTTTGTGCCGCATTAAATCTGTAGTCACAAACACTTCGTTCTCCTTACACTTCTCTACAGAGAATGACATTATTCGATCTTTAAACCTGAATCATAAATCTTGATATGTGACTGCTCCAAAGCACAAACAGCGAAATTGTCGATCTGTTGAATTAACATTCTGGTCGCTATAGGTATTATTTTCAGCGAGTGATCACAATATCTGGATTTCAGTATCACAGCACAGTCCGGGGCCGTTGAAAATAAACACTGTCATTTGTTTTGTCTCCTGATTAAGCGTACAATTGTGATCACTGGCCATTTAACTGCGGCTATGAACTGCTCTCTGAACTTAGACTGTATTACTTCATATATAAAAGTGTTCGTGCACAGACTCAGGTTCTGTAACATGTATCCAAGTGACTGTAAGATAAATTCAGAATCCGTGTAATTATTGGGATCTGTTCCTCCGGCGATATACTTGAAGAAACTGTTCACTGGGCGGCAGAGAAGAGAAAGCAGATATGGAATCAGAACTTCGCTTTACTCTGCTGTGATATTGATGAATTATATTGTATTGTCGAAAGCGGCCAGTGAAGGAGTGGAGATTTGAGGCTTTGCCTGGAGAGATTCTGGCAGTTTTGGCAGTTGGACTGTGCAATCAAGTCAGTCAAGATTTGAATAGCTCAGCAGAAAGCCGTTGATTAGACAATCAAGATTTGAATAGCTCAGACTCAGCAGAAAGCAGTTGATTGGGCAATTGAGGTCACGTGACGGAGCAGTTTGAAAAGCTCAAACAAATAAATAGAGATTTACCTCAAGCGGAGCGGCCTGTGGAAAGCGGCCAGTGAGTGTGTGTTGGCCAGTGAAGGAGCAGAGATTTGAGGCTTTGACTCGAGAGATTCTGGCAGTTTTGGCAGTTGGACTGTGCAATCAAGTCAGTCAAGATATGAATAGCTCAGCAGAAAGCCGTTGATTGGACAATCAAGATTTGAATAGATCAGACTCAGCAGAAAGCAGCTGATTGGGCAATTGAGGTCACGTGACCAAGCAGTTTGAAAAGCTCAAACAAATAAATAGAGATTTACCTCAAACGGAGCGGCCTGTGGAAAGCGGCCAGTGAGTGTGTGGGCCAGTGAAGGAGTGGAGATTTGAGGGTTTGACTCGAGAGGCTTCGACGAGAAGAGGCGGAGGACGATCTTGTTCCCAGTTAGTCTTTACAATGCCTCCTGAGACGGTGATGTGCATCTCCTGTGAGATGTGGCAGTCTTGGGGGAACTCCCCTCTCCCACAGAGTCACATCTGCCAGAAGTGCTTGCGGCTGGGCGATCTGGAAGACCGTGTGAGGAATCTGGAGCAGCAGCTGGATGACCTTCGACTCATAAGGGAGAATGAGGCAGTCAGAGATGAGAGCTACAGGGAGGTAGTCACAGCTAGGCTGCCGGAAGGAGGTCGGAATTATTATCAGCAAGAGATCACAATGTCTAGTTTGGAGCCATTAGGAATAAACACTGTCTACCGTCAGTTGTTTTGTCTCCTGATTAAGCGTACAATTGTGATCACTGGCCATTTAACTGCGGCTATGAACTGCTCTCTGAACTTAAGACTGTGTTACTCCATATATAAACGTGTTCGTGCACAGACTCAGGTTCTGCAACATGTATCCAAGTGACTGTAAGATAAATTCAGAATCGGTGTAATTATTGGGATCTGTCCCTCCGACGTTATACTTGAAGAAATTGACAACAGTCGCCAACCACAAAATGATAAAGCTGCCGGATATGGTGAAGAGGAGGATGGCAGAGCGCCGCCTGCTTTCCATTTCCGGGTCACTGCAGTTCTCCCCCTTTCTCTGACCCCTGAGTGCCTTACGAACCCGACTGGCCGCTAAAATGTGCCGGACCGTCAGGGCGTTGTGGGTCAGAATTAGTGCGAATGGAATCAGTGGGGTTAAACTCCTGTTGAATCGGTCAAAGCTCACCCACTGGTGTTCAGTGAGGTAAGCTGGGTTTAACTTACAAAGCCATACATCTCCATCGATTATCTCTCTTGGCTTATAAACGAAATAGAAGGGGATATTTTTTAAACACATAATAGAGCAGGTGATCACCAGAACCAAGGCCGCGGTCCTTCCTGTGCAATAGCTGGCTTTTAACTTCTGACAACAAATGCCGACAAACCGATCGAAGGTAAAGGTGACGTTGAGCCAAACCGAACAGTCTCTGGAAGCACATTGCAGTACAAAGATGATGCTGCACAAGGGATACGTCTCCAGGAAGGATCCCGGGAAATAGTACTTGATCCGGGTAAAGAATGCAGTGACGACAGCCGTCAGATCCGTCGCTGCCATAGCAACCAGGTAGCTTGTGGTGCACGTGGAGAGGCCGCACTTCCCCCGGGACAGGATTGCAACCGCCACTATATTCACTGGACATCTGAAAAAAGAAAGCAAGTATGGAATCAGAGCTTTGTCTTATTCTGCTATGAATTATACTGCATTTCTTAATATTCCTTTAACAGCCTGCAAGAAAATCGAATCACAAGTTGGTACCCGGTGATAGAAACATACCTGAATATAAATTGACTTTGAACTTAAAATTAAGACGTAAGACATTAGGACTGAAAGGACTAAAGTCATAAAGAATATAAACGTGAAATTCGTGACCAAATTTCTAGATTTTGGTCTAGAATCTAGAAAATTCTAGATATATTAGGCTGTCAGTTCTGATCTGTAGGAAGAGAAGAGCAGTTAAAATTTTAATTCGGAGTAGTTCGTCAGAACTGGGTAGGAGTCAAAGGCGGTTCTTGATGCTGCAGGGTGAGTGCGGAAGGGGCGCCTCTCTGAGGGGAAGCGAGGTTTTCAGAGGGATAAGCAGAATTAGGCCATTCGAGTCACCGTGTCTGCTCCGCCATTCCACCGTGGTGATTTATTTTCCCTCTCAGATCCGTTCTCTGGCCTTATCCTCATAACCTTTGACATCCTTAATAACCAAGAAACTATTGACCTCTCCTCAAAATGTGCCAATTGACCTAGACCCCCCCCCCCCCACAGCCGTGTGTGGCAAAGAATTCCAGACATCCATCTCTCTCTGGCTTCAGAAGTTGCTCCTCATCTCAGTTCTAAAGGTGCGTCCTCCTCACCAGTGACCTCTGGTCCCAGATTTCCGTCACAATAGGAAATCTAGCTAGTCCTGTCAATGCTCGAATGGGATTAGTTAAAACCAGTATACTATCACCCGCAATTGCTGTCTCTTGTCTTCTCTCACTTTCACGTATTCACTTGCCAGGAGACGGAATAATTCTTGGTGTTTGACCTGCCGTTGGAGACACTGCGAATTTAATGTTCATCTCATGCTCACCCCTCAGCCCCATGGCACGTCACACACCAGAGGCACTGAGTGTGTTTCCCCAATAGAAGGCTTGCCACTCTGAATTCTGGGAAGTTAAATAAACTCTCTCCGCTCACGCGGCCTCTTCCCTCGCCGTGATCAATGAGAATGAGAAAGGTTTAGGTAGACAGCATGCACTGCCATAGATTAAGCCACTTCTGCTCAAACCAACGTGTGTTTTCTATTAAATGAGTAATCCAGATTATTGATGATAGCCACAATAAAGTGTAGTGAAGCATACGGACGATCTGTACTGTTAGTCCAATTTCCCAAAATGTTCGACAGGTACCGGAGAGACACACACAAATCCTCAGCAGGAGAGGCAGCGTCTGTGGAACGAATGAAGAGTCCACGTTGGAGGCCGAGACACCAGCACCAAGCTGAGGAAGGGGAATGTGTGTCAGCTCGCATTTCTGCAACTCGGTGATTCTGATCACACTCCTCTTCCTATCAATATGCAATTTCCAGCAAATTATTTGTATAATTTGCTCTGAGAACAACAGACCGATACTATTTTGTCAACATCCTTGCTGCCGGCTGACGGTAAAATCGGAATTATTTTGAGTTTAAGAATGCGCCTCTTGCTTCTCACAGAAGGGAAACAAACCCCTCTTCGCTTTAAACGAACCGTCAGCTCCCGGTTATTTACTCCCGTTTAAAACTGCCCGGTGCAAATGTTGAGATCTCGCTGAATTCTAGACACGGGAGTTCGCCGGTGGTTTCGGTGCAATGTCGATTAATATCGAGACCCAATGTGAGAACAGCAAAAAAAGAAACAAAGTCCGGGTGGAAACTTTCTCGGTAATCTGAGTTGTCTGTCTTCACTTCCTAAATTAATGTAGATTGCTGAAACATGCTTCATTAATCTGTACTTTCTCTGATTGAGATGTAATACGGTTTAATACAGTGACAAAACACAATTACTTACCAATTGTGTCACTTCCGCGGAAACGTAAGGCTTCCATGTTTTAGCTAAACAACGGCAGAGTAACAAAATAGTGAAATAGAAATGTCTGTACTGGTGCGGGAAATTGGAGCTTACAATAAAACAGATTATGATAGATGCACTCAATAGGTCAGACAGCAGTGGAGAATGGGACACAGAACTACTGACTGAGGTCTGCGAGTCTTCATCAGACAGACCCGGAACATTAAATGCATTTCCCTCTCCACAAATATTTCCCGGACTGTTGACATTTCACAGCATTTCCTTTTCCATTCTCAGACAACGAGGTTCATGGAAATCCCAGAAGTTGTCAGAAATCTAGCTTTCCTTCGCGCTTCTATGACCAGAATCGGCACACTTTGCTCGGTGATGTTCAAGCGTATCTGTCCGTGACAATAAGAATTACACTGACTTCTGGTATTTCTAAACACTATCGCCATTGTCAACTGTATAACCCGGGTAAAATCCTCAAGCGGATGCTACGAGCTGTAACGATGCTGGTCTGTCCAGATATGGTCAAGCATTCCAGAAATATCCCGAACATGCCCGTGCTATTTATTTACAAAACCGCCATAAATCAATGGCAAAATTTCACCTGAAATAACTCTGCAATAAATCTTAGCGAGAGGAAGCAGGAGTTAAAATATATTAACGACTGGCAAGTAATGAAATGAAACAAATACGTTGTTATGCAAAGGACTTTGCATATTTGCAGTTTGAAACGCCTTTCAGACAAAATTGAAATTGGTTGACTGTTAATGCATTTTCCAATTTCTGCTTTCTCTCTCTAAATTTTATTGGATCGCCTCTGCCTTTCATTAATAACTAACTCCATTGGCATATTTCAGATTGTAAATGTTGAGATGTTTGTGCATGTCATCGGAATATTGCCAGTCTGGAATATTGTGCAAAATAAATTGAACGAATCGACAAAATAAAGAAATCAGACAAACAGGTAAAAGCGAAGTCAGACGTGCCAAGCATTTTGATTTCATGTGTTACCGTGTTACACCGGCGAGTTCAGTGCCGCACATTAACGAATCTACTGCAGTTACCGGATAGGAAAGAGTCGATGGGCTGAAGAGTCTAATTCTGCTCCTGTGGTCGTGTAATCTTATGAAACCGCAGTGTAGACTCATGCTATTTCTTAGAATTGCCCTGCAGCGACATTATTTGACTAGTTGATATGTTGGAAATTATTTTGCATAGATTTCAACCTGCACCGCATTTCTCCAGAGCAAACAAATTGAAAAATGACCTGGCAGCCACACAGAGAGCGAATGTTTGTGGACAGTGGCGGCAATTGCACCGACCGAGTCACTGAGAACACGTTCAGGACAAGCGACGTGGCTTTGCTGCACAACGATTGAAAGGAACTCACACACACGTTTGTATGTTTCCGTGTGCTCACAGAAGCTCACCAGGAACGCCAATAGCAACAATGATAAGAAGAGCGAATTCTCCTGATTGGATAAAATTCCTCGATCACTTTCTGTGAGGGACGATCAGTCGCTGCCACTCACGTGCAATCACTCTGAATGAAATTTCCGAGAACGACACTGGTCCAGCCCTTAATTTAAACAAGAGGCGATCCCCACCGGGACACAGGGATTACAACATCGCCCTGGAAAATAAAATAACAAACTGATGTAACTTACTGATTGTGCTGGTAGTCATGAAGACATGCTGTCTGTAATCTATTGTCCCAAGGATGTGGATGCTTTTAAAATGAGATTTTTCGTGACATTCTTTCGGGTAGAGTCCTTACTACATATCTAAACAACTAATACAATGAAATTGTGCTGAAGATACTCAGTCTAAATAGTTTGGTGACATTCCTGTGTAACGATGAAAGTGACTATTTTCTTTGTAAGTTTACTAAATCGTTTCGGAGCAAAGTGTTATGCCAAAAGAATACTATAATCCGAGTACAGCAGAAGTGTTCATCGCCGTTGTTATACGTTTACTATTGAACACTGTTTGCAAGAGTTACTGAAGCCTTGAAGGAAATTCTGTCAGAGGTTTTCCCTTTATCACACTCTAACCTATTGTCTTTGCTTGTTGTCAAGAGGGGTGAAGCGTTCTCCTTTTGTCCCTCATGTCAGTCAGGGTTGTACTGAATGACGGAGCGGGAGGGGTGAAGCGTTCTCCTTTAGTCCCTCATGTCAGTCAGGGGTGTATTGAATGACGGAGAGGGAGGGGTGAAGCGTTCTCCTTTTGTCCCTCATGTCAGTCAGGGTTGTATTGAATGACGGAGCGGGGAGGAGGGGTGAAGCGTTCTCCTTTTGTCCCTCATGTCAGTCAGGGTTGTATTGAATGACGGAGAGGGAGGGGTGAAGCGTTCTCCTTTTGTCCCTCATGTCAGTCAGGGTTGTATTGAATGACGGAGCGGGAGGGGTGAAGCATTCTCCTTTTGTCCTCATATCAGTCAGGGTTGTATTGAATGACGGAGCGGGGGGGGGGAGGGGAGAAGCGTTCTCCTTTTGTCCCTCATGTCAGTCAGGGTTGTATTGAATGACGGAGAGGGGGGGAGGGGTGGAGCGTTCTCCTTTTGTCCCTCATGTCAGTCAGGGTTGTATTGAATGACGGAGCGGGAGGGGTGAAGCGTTCTCCTTTTGTCCCTCATGTCAGTCAGGGTTGTATTGAATGACGGAGCGGGGGGGAGGGGTGAAGCGTTCTCCTTTTGTCCCTCATGTCAGTCAGGGTTGTATTGAATGTCGGAGCGGGAGGGGTGAATCGTTCTCCTTTTGTCCCTCATGTCAGTCAGGGTTGTATTGAATGACGGAGCGGGGGGGAGGGGTGAAGCGTTCTCCTTTTGTCCCTCATGTCAGTCAGGGTTGTATTGAATGACGGAGCGGGAGGGGTGAAGCGTTCTGCTTCTGTTCATCAGGGATGTTCTTTTTACCATAATGTTAATCCGTTCCAACATTATGACCGACTCCGCCTTCACTTCGTGCAGCCAAGCGCGAGGCTTTCTGCCGGCTCCGCTGAACCCAGCAACATCGGAGTAGCAGGAGCCCACCAGGCCTCTCAAACGCGTCCGTCCATTCAATCTACTCCATGACAAATTCTGTTTTCAGTGACGGATCAACACATCTCCCTCATTCGCCCACCTTCCACCAACTTATCAACTTTCTCTGGGAATCCCTCAATCAAACCATCCGCCTACCGATGGAGAGAATTGCAGAGTTTCAATCCAGAAGCCATGAGGTGAAGTTGACGTGTTAATAACGCCCCCTCCCCCCGTAACTATTTATCATTGTGTGAGATTTTCTCATTTCTGGGAATATCTCGGGATCTCCCTGCTTTGCCCTTTTCACAGCATAAATTTCACAGAGAGCATCTCTCGTTCACTGAACCGATAAGCAATGCAGATCTACATTATTCAAATTCTGCGAATTGTCATTCAAACGTATACACCTACCCCGCCAAGCAAAACCATGCAGTGCAGGTAACTCACACACATAACACATAAAATATTACCACAATCAATTTAGCGAACCAGTCAAACCAGACACTCAGACACCGGGTCAGGAATACGAAATGACTTCTGCAAGCTGAAAAGAAAGTGCTTGGGTAGCTGAAAGGTCTGAAAGTCGATAAATCACCTGAACCAGATGGACGACACCCCAGTGTTCTGAAAGAGGGGGTTGAAATGATTGTGGAGGCATCAGTCGTGATCGTTCAATAATCACAACATTCCGGCATGGCTTCGGCAGAGTGGAACATTGCAAATGTCACTCCCTCTTTAAGAAGGGATGGAGACAAAAACAGGAAATTATATTCAGAACAAAGGGCTGTTTCATTTCACTCACGCAGGTATCACGTGATGAAAACCACAGATGCAAATTCACCCACAGACAGAAATGAGTAGCATTCCTGGAATAGGGTGGTGACCTGATACAGAACGGGGGAGGGAGGGGGTTGTGCGCGGGAGGGTCAGAGAGATGCCATGCAATGTGTGTGGCTGAATATTCTGCTCCTCTACAAAATCTGTCAATTATTCACTCGTGTTTCTGTTGCCATTACAATTCCAATTCAAACATCCCTCTGGTTAATTCTGCCCGGTTCTGTTCTCCTGTTGATCACCGGATGCAGACAGACTGAGAACAGTGGATTTCACATCAGAGTCCCGTATAATGCATTCAGCTGTTCGAGGGAGGGAATGCGGAGTGAAAAAGTGAAAGACAGCAGAGGTGAGAGAGGAAAGGAAAAAGAGTGTTCCAGTCAATCATAGCAGAAACAGGCCCTTTGGCCCACTGGGTACGTGCTGACCATCAAACACCATTGACACTGATCCTACGCTAATCCCACGTTACTCTTTCCACATTCCCCCAGAGGCAGGTTTCTCTGATCATGCGATCTGCTGGTCAGTGTGCACAACGAAACCAGGAAACCCTGCTCTAGAGTTACCTCCTGAATTACCTCCAGAGAAAGCCATGTTGACTATCCCTATCAGTCCCTGCCCATCCAAATACTTTCATATCTGGTTGCTTAGAGAAAATTCCAATAACTTACCCAACAGTGATGTCAGGCTCACCGGCTTATAAATTCCTGGTTTATTTTTAGAAGGTTTCTTAATGACCAGAAGAGCATTTGATATCCGCCAATTTGTTGGCGTCTGACCTGTTGCTAAGAATGTTTCAAATGTCTCTGGTTCAGCCCCTGCAATTACTTCTGGAGCATCTCACAAGATCCGAAGGAACAGCTTGTCAGGCTCTGGGGATTTATGCACCCTCATTTGCTTAAAGTCAGGTAATCACTTTAATCTGAAATAGACAATAGGTGCAGGAGCAGGCCATTCGGCCCGTATAGCCAGCACTGCCATTCACTGTGATCATGGCTGATCATCCACAATCAGTACCCCTTATACCGTCCCTGCTCTCCCCACTTTGCCTCACTTCTATAGACTTTATATCCGGCTCCCAACTAATACAAATGCAAATTATCCATTTAAGATCTTCCCCATCTCTTTTGGTTCCATGCATCGAAGATCTTCAAGAGGACCAATTTTATCCCTTGCTATCTTTTCGCATTTAATATATCTGTAGAATCCCTTGAGATAGTCCTTCACTTTCTGTGCTAGAGGAACCTCATGGTTTCTTTCAGCTCTCCTGATTTCTTCCTTGAGTGTTCTCCAGCATTTCTTATACTTCTCAAGTTCCTCATTTTTTTTCCTTCCTGTCCCCAACCCCTTGCTATGTACCTCCTCCTTCTTCTTATCCAGGACCTGAATATCTTTCAAAAACCAAGGATCCCTAGAAATGCTATCCTGGCATTTTATTCTGACAGGAACATACATACATACATTGTACTCTCAAAATTCCACCTTTGAAGGCCTCCCACTTACCGAACAAACCTTTGCTAGAGAACAACTTGTCCCAATCCGCACTTGCCAGATCCTTTCTATACCATCAAAATTTATCCAGCTTAAAATCCCAACCTGAGGACCAGACCTCTCCTGCTCCAAAATTATCTTGAAACTAATGGCATTGTGATCAGCAGATACGAAGTGTTCCCCTACACAAACTTTTATCTGCTGTCGTGTCGCATTCTGCAAGATCGGATGAAGTACTGTACTCTCTCTCTCTCATCGACCTCAATGTACGGAATAAGAAAACGCATGTTTCCCCCTTACTCCAAATGAACGCTTTCCTATGTTGAGTGTTCCTATCCCTCTTCAATGTTATGCTAGATAAACCTCAGGCTTTCTTATAGCTCTCCTGATATTTTTCTTGAGTGTTCTCTAGCACCTCTTGTACTCCTCAAGCACCTGATTTGTTCCTTCCTGACCCTCCTTGCTTTGACACCTCCCCCTTCTTTTTACCCAGGGCTTGAATATCTCTCAAACACCAAGGATCCCTAAACCTGTTATATCTGCCTTTTATGCTGACAGGAACATACATACATTCTACTCTCAAAATTCCAGCTTTGAAGGCCTCGCACTTGGCAGAAATAGCTTTGCCGGAAAACTGCCTGTCACCGTCCACACTTGCTCGATCTTTTCGGATACCATCAAGATTTCTTCAATTTAAAATCGCAACCCTTGGGACAGACCTCTCCTGCTCCATGGTTATCTTGAAACGCATAGTACTCTAATCATCAGCTGTTCCCTGGCACGTAACCCCACATGGATAGAAAGCATCTCCACTCCATCGCCAAAAATGGCATTTCCCGTTGGCCAAGCATTGTGTTTGAAATGGCCGTATCTATTCAGTCTGTTGTTCCTGCTTGTTTATCCAGTATCATTATATCCCGAAGGTTATTATGGATTGTTCTAACTATAGTAACTAAAGTGTTGTTATTATTATTATTAATAATAATATTAATATTGTTGTTGTTGTTAGTATCATTATTACTGTAGTAGTAGTAGTAGAAGTAGTCGTAGTAGTTTTGTATTTTTTAATCTTTTTTGTGCTGCATCGGATCTAGCATAACAATTTTTTTTTCTCATTTCACTTGTCCACAGGAAATGGCATTACTGTGGCTTGAAACCTGAATCGTGTATCTTGGGGTGTGATTTTTCCAAAAAAATAAACAACGAAATTGTCGATTTAACATTATGGCCTCTTTCGGATTTATATTCGGACCGACTCTTGATATTATTTTCAGCGAATGATCACAATATACGGGGTTAAGTATCACATCATAGTCTGGAACCATTGGGAATAAACCGTGCCTGCTGTCAGTTGTTTTGTCTCCTGATTAAGCGTACAATTGTGATCACTGGCCATTTAACTGCGGCTATGAACTGCTCTCTGAACTTAGACTGTGTTACTCCATATATAAATGTGTTCGTGCACAGACTCAAATTCTGCAACATGTATCCAAGTGCCTGTAAAATGAATTCAGAATAGGTGTAATTATTGGGATCTGTCCCTCCGACGTTATACTTGAAGAAGTTGACAACAGTCGCCAACCACAAAATGATAAAGCTGCCGGATATGGTGAAGAGGAGGATCGCAGAGCGCCGCCTGCTGTCCATTTCCGGGTCACTGCAGTTCTCCCCCTTTCTCTGACCCCTCAGTCCCTTACGAATCCGACTGGCAGCTAAAATGTGCCGGACCGTCAGGGCGTTGAGGACCAGAATTAGTGCGAATGGAATCAAGGGGGTTAAACTCTTGTCGAATCGGTCAAAGCTCATCCATTGGTGTTCAGTGTAATAAGCTGGGTTTAGCTTACAAAACCATAAAACACCATTGATTATCTGTCTTGGGTTATGAATGAAATAGAAGGGGATATTTTTTAAACACATAATAGAGCAGGTGATCACCAGAACCAAGGCCGAGGTCCTTCCTGTGCAATAGCTGGCTTTTAACTTCTGACAACAAATGGCGACAAACCGATCGAAGGTGAAGGTGACGGTGAGCCAGACCGAACAGTCTCTGGAAGCACATTGCAGTACAAAGATGATGGTACACAAGGGATAGGTCTCCAGGAAGGATCCCGGGAAATAGTACTTGGCCCGTGTGAAGAGCGCAGTGACGACAGCCGTCAGATCCGCCGCTGCCATAGCAACCAGGTAGCGTGCGGTGCACGTGGAGAGGCCGCACTTCCCCCGGGACAGGATTGCAATCGCCACTATATTCACTGGGCATCAGAAAAAAGAAAACAAGTATGGAATCTGAGCTTTGTCTTATTCTGTTATGAATTATATTTAATTTCTTAATACTCCTGTAAAAGCCTGCAAGAAAATCGAATCTCAAGGTGGTATACGGTGATAGAAACATACCTGATAATAAATTTAGTTTGAACTTAAATTTAGGACGTAAGACATTTGGACTGAAAGGACTACGGTCAGACACAATATATATATCTGAAATTCGTGACCCAAAACGAAAGTTCTAGATAGACTCGGCTCTCAGTTCTGATCTGTAGGAAGAGAAGAGCAGTTAAAATTTTAATTCGGAGCAGTTCGTCAGAACTGGATAGGAGTCAAAGGCGGCTCTTGATGCTGCAGGGTGAGTGCGGAAGGGGCGCCTCTCTCGGATGGGGAAGCGAGGTTTTCAGAGGGATAAGCAGAATTAGGCCATTCGAGTCACCATGTCTGCTCCGCCATTACACCGTGGTGAATTATTTTCCCTCTCAAACCCGTTCTCCGGTCTTATCCTTGTAATCTTTCAGGTCCTTAATAATCAAGAAACTATTAACCTCCGCTCAAATTGCACCCATTGACCTAGACCCCCCCCCCCCCACCGTGTGTGGCAAAGAATTCCAGACATACATCTCTCTCCAGCTTCAGAAGTCGCTCCTCATCTCTGTTCCAAAGGTGCATCCTCCTCACCAGTGACCTCTGGTCCCAGATTCCCGACACAATAGGAAACATCCTCTCCATCCTCTCCATGTCCACTCTAGCTAGTCCTGTCAATGCTCGAATGCGATTAGTTACAACCCATATACTATCACCCGTGATTGCTGCCTCCTGTCTCTCAATTCCACCTATTCACTTGTCAGGAGACGGAATAATTCTTGGTGTTTGATCTGCCCTTGGAGACACTGCGAATTTAATGTTCATCTCTTGCTCACCCCTCAGCCCCATGGCAGGTCACACACCAGAGGCACTGAGTTTGTTTCCCCAATAGAAGGCTTGCCACTCTGAATTCTGGGAAGTTAAATAAACTCTCTCCGGTTACCTGGCCTCTTTCCTCGCCGTGATCAATGAGAATGAGAAAGGTTTAGGTAGCGAGCATGCACTGCCATAGATTAAGCCACTTCTGCTCAAACCAACGTGTGTTTTCTATCAAATGAGTAATCCAGATTATTCGTGATAGCCACTTTAAAGTGTAGTGAAACGTACGGACGATCTGTACTGTTATTCCAATTTCCCAAAATATTCGAAAAGTACCGGAGAGACGCACACAAATACTCAGCAGGAGAGGCAGCGTCTGTGGAACGAATGAAGAGTCCACGTTGGAGGCAGAGACACCAGCACCAAGCTGAGGAAGGCGAATGTGTTGTCAGCTCGCATTTCTGCAACTCGGGGATTCTGATCATACTCCTCTTCCTATCGATATGCAATTTCCAGCAAATTATTTGTATAATTTGCTCTGAGACCAACAGACTGATGCTATTTTATCAACATTCTTGCTGTGGCTTAACGGTAAAATCGGAACTATTTTGAGTTTAAGGACCCTCCTCTTGCATCTCACAGAAGGAAAACAAACCCCTCTTCGCCTTAAACGAGCTGTCTGCTCCCAATTTTTAACTCCCGTTTAAAAGTGTCGCGTGCAAGTGTTGAGTTCTCACAGAATTCTAGACAGGGATGTTCGCCTGTGATGTTGGTGCGGTATCGATCAATATCGACACCCAATGTCAGAATAGCAAGAAAGAAAAGAAAGCCGGGTGGAAACTTTCTCGGTAATCTAATCTTCACTGCCTGAGTTTGTATATCTTGCTGAAACATGCTTCATTAATCTGTATTTCCTCTGATTGAGAAGTAACACGGTTCAATACAGTGACAAAAATACAATTATTTACCAATTGTGTTACTTCCGCGGAAATGCAAGACATCGGTGTTTTAGTTAAATAATTTGTAGAGTGACAATGTAGTGAAATAAATATGCATGAAGGAAGGCGGGAAATCGGAGTTTAAAATAAAGCAGTGACGCTACATGCACTCTGTGGGTCAGACAGCACTGGAGAGCGGGACACAAAGCTGCTGATTCAGGTCTGAGAGTCTTCATCCGACAGACCCAGAATATTAAATTTCCCTTTCCACCGATATTTCCCGGCCTGTTGACATTTTACAGCATTTTCTTTTCCATTCTCAGACAATGAGGTTTATGGAAATCTATGACCAGAATCGGCACATTTTGCTCAGTGCTGTTCTGGTATTTCTAAACACTGTCGCCATTGTCAACAGAATAACCCGTGTATAATCCTCAAGTGGATGCTATGACCTTTAATTAAGCGGGTCTGTCCAGATATGGTCAAACATTTCAGAAACATCTCTAACTTGCCAGGTGCCATTTATTTACAAAACCGTCATAAATCAAAAGGCAAACCTTCATCTGCAATAACCCTGTAATAAATTTTAGCGAGAGGAAGCAGGAGTTAAAAAGACATTAACGATTGGCAAATAAGCAAATGAAACAGCAACGTTGTTATGCAAACTATTCTGTGCATATTTGCTGTTTGAAATTACTTTCAGACAAAATTTAAACTTGTAATTCTGCTCCTGTGGTCGTGTTATCTTATGGAAGCAAATTGTAGCCACATTCTATTTCTCGGTATTGTCCTGCAGCAAATTTTTTGACGGATTGATACGTTGGAAATTATTTTACGTAGATTTCAACCTAAACCGCATTTCTCTAAAGCAAACAAATTGAAAATTGAACTGGCAGCCACACAGAGAGCGCATGCTTGTTCACAGTGGCGGAAGTTGCACCGACCGAGTAACTACGAACTATAACAAGTGACGTGGCTTTTCAGTATTATGCAAGTAGCATCAAAGACAAACTTTGAAAGGAGCTCACACACACATTTGTATGTTTCCAAATGCTCACAGAAACTTACCAGGAACGCCAATGGCTGCAATGATAAGAAAGTATATTTTCCTTATTCGATAAAATTCCTCGATCATTTTCGTTGAAAGACGATCAGTCGCTGCCACTCGCGTGCAATCACTCTGAGTGAAGTTTCCAAGAGCTACACTTGTTTCGCCCTCAATTTAAACAAGTTGCAATCCCCACCGGGACAGAGATTACAACATCACACTGGAAAATAAAATAACAAGCTAATGCAATTTACCGATTGCGTTGGTAGTTATGCAGACATGTTGTCTTTACTCCATTGTCCCAAGGACGTGGTTGTTTTTAAAATAAGATTTTTCATGACATTCTTTCGGGTAGAGCCCTTACTGCTTATCTGAACAAATCATCCAATGAAATTGTGATGAATTTACTCAGGCTTCTGCAGGCTGAATATTTACGTGTCTCTCTGTATACTGATGAAAGTGACTATTATCTGGACCTGCTACGAACAAAATGCCCTTTACTGCAACTGACTTTCTCTGCATTTATCTTCTTGAAGTTTTTGGTCTTTCATTGTGTATTTCTGTTGTTTTTTTTTTTTTAGTTAAACACCTACAACTTATTGCAACGAGAATTTTCATTGATCAGAACAACTTATAATTCTGGACAATATTGGAATCTGTAAATATTTTATCCTCTTTCCTCCATCTGTCAGAGCAACTGCTAGTCCAAGCGCGTTCGAGTGTACATGGTGTTTCCTAATAGTTTTCATGTCAGTACTTGCTTTTCTTTGTAGGTTTTCCAGATCGATTTCCGACCAAGGTATTATGCCAATAGAATACGTAAATATGGATGTAACAGAATTATTAGATGTTTACTATTGATCTGTGCGTGGCAGAGTTTCTGAAGCCTTGAAGGAAATTCTGTCGGTAGTTTTCCCTTTATCGCACTCTGATCTGTTTTCTTTGCTTATTGATTCCCAGATAATTCAATGTCTCATACTTATCGATCAGTTACATAGAAACACAGAAAGCCTACAGCACAATACAGGCCGTTCGGCCCACAAAGCTGTGCTGGACGTCATTACATTAAAAATACCCTAGGGTAACCCATATCCTTTTATTCTTCTCGGCTCCATGTAACCATTCAGGAATCTCTTAAAAAACCCTATTGTATCCGCCTCCACCACCGTCGCCGGCAGCTCATTCCACGCACTCACCACTCTGTGTAAAAAAAAAATACCCCCCTGTACCTATTTCCAAGCCTCTTAAAACTGTACCCTTTAGTTTTAGCCATTTCAGCCCTGGGAAAAAAAAGTCTGACTATCCACACGATCAATACATCTCATCATCTTATACACCTCTATCAGGTCACCTCTCATCCTCCGTCGCTGCTAATAGAAAAGGCCGAGTTCACTCAACCTTTTCTTATAAGGCATGGTCCCCAATCCAGGCAACATCCTTGTAAATCTCCTCTGCACCCTTCTTATGGCTTCCACATCCTTCCTGTAGTGAGGCGACCAGAACTGAGCACAGTACTCAAGTGGGGTCTGGGCAGGGTCCTATATAGCTGCAACATTATCTGTCGGCTCCTAAATTCAATTCTACGATTAAAAAGCCAATACACCGTACGCCTTCTTAACCACAGAGTCAACCCGCGCAACTGATTTGAGCGTCCTTTGGACTCAGACTCCAAGATCCCTCTGATCCTCCACACTGCCAAGAGCCTTACATTAATACCATATCCTGTTAAATTGAACCACCTCACACTTAACTGGGTTGAACTCCATCTGCCACCTCTCAGCCCAGTTCTGCATCCTATCAATGTCCAGCTGTAAACTCCGACAGCCCTCCAGGTCATTTCTGAAAAATCACGAAGAGTAGAGTTCCCAGAACAGATCCCTGAGGAACACCTTTGGTGACCGGCCTCCATGCAGAATATGACCCGTCTACAACCACACACGGCCTTTTGTGGGTAAGCCAGTTTTGGATCCACAAAGCAATGTCCCCTGGAATCCAATGACTCCTTCCTTTCTCAAAAAGGAAGAAGTATGCATTGGATACCATAACAAATGCCTTGATAAAATCCACGTACTACTGCTCTACTTTCATCAATCTGGTTAGTTACATCCTCAGCAATTTCAATCAGGCTCGTAAGGTATGACCGGCCTTTCACAAAGCCATGCGGACTACTCCTAATCATATTATGCCTCTCCAAATGCTCATAAACCCTGCTTCAGGATCTTCTCCATTAACTTCTCAACTACTAAAGTAAGTCTCACTGGTCTATCTTTACACTTTTTCTCTGGAATAAGGGAACATCGGCAACCGTACAATCCTCATGAACCGCTCCAGCCCCAGTGATGATGCAAAGATCAATGCCAGAGGCTCAGCAATCACCTGCCTCGCCTCCCATAGGAGCCTGGGGTACGTCTTGTCTGGTCCGGGTGACATATCCAACTTGATGCTTTCCAAAAGCTCCAGCACATCCGCACATGCTCTTTTTTAAATATCTACATTCTCAAGTTTTTCAGTGCCCTGTAAGTCATCCCTACAACCGCCGAGATCCTTTTTCGTAGTGAATACTGAAGCAAAGTGCTCATTAAGTACCTCTACCATCTCCTTCGGTTCCATGCACCATTTTCCAATCTCACACTTGGTTGGTCCTATTCTTTCACATCCTATCCTCTTGTTCTTCGCACACTTGTAAAATGCCTCGCTGTTTTCCTTCATACTGTTCGCCAAGGCCTTCTCATGGCCCTTTTGGCTCTCCCAATTTCATTCCTAAACTCCTTCCGGCCAGCCTGATAATCTTATAAATATCTAGATCTCTATCATTACCTAATTATTTGAATCTTTCATAATCTCTTCTCTTCTTCTTGACTAGGTTTACAACAGCCTTTGTACACCACAGTTCCTGTACCTTACCATCCTTTACCTGTCTCTTTGGAACGTACATATGCAGAACGCCACACAAATATCCCCTGAACTTTCGCCACATTTCTTTCATACGTTTTTCTGAGAACATCTGTTTCCAATTTATGCTTCCAAGTCCCTGCCTGATAGCCACATTTTCCCTTACTCCAATTAAACGCTTTCCTAGCGTGTCTGTTCCTCTCCATCTTCAATGCTATGGTAAAAGTGATAGAATTGTCATCACTATTTCCAAAATACTCTCCCTTTGAGAGATCTGACACTTGACCAGGTTCATTTCCCCAAATCAGATCATGTACAGCCTCTCCTCTTAAAGGCTTATCTACATAGTATGTCAAGAAACCTTCCTGACCGAACCGAACAGACTCCACCACGTCAAAACACCTTGCTTTAGGGAGATGTCAATTGATATTTGGGAAATTAAAGTCACCCACCACAACAACCCTGTTATTATTACAACTTTCCAGAATCTGTCTCCCTATCAGCTCCTCGATGTCCCTGGTACTATTGGGTGGACTATAAAAAACACCCAGAGGATTTATTGATCTCTTCCTGTCCTAACAGGAACTCAGTAGACAACCACTCCATGACTTCCTCCTTTCCCGCAACCGTGGCACTTACTCTGATCAACAGTGCCACATCCACACCTCTTTTACCTCCCTTCTGTCCTTTCTGAAACATCTAAAGCCTGGCACTGGCAGTAGCCATTACTGCCCCTGAGCCATCCAAGTCTTTGCAATGGCCACAACATCATAACTCCAAGAACGCTCTAAGGTCATCTGTTTTGTTGATAATACTCCTTGCATTAAAATAGACACAACTGAAACCATCGGTCTGAGCGCGTCCCTTCTCTGGCATGTGCCTGTCGTCCCTCTCACACTGTCTCCAAACTCTCTCTATTTGCAAGCCAACCGCCTCTTCTTCCGTCTCTTCAGTTCGGTTCCTAACCCCCAGCAATTCTAACTTAAACTCTCCCCAATAACCTTTGCAAACCTTCCCGCCAGGATAGTGATCCTCCTGGGATTCAAGTGCAATCCGTCCTTTTTGTACAGGTCACGCCTGCCGCAGAAGAAGTCCCAATGATCCAGAAATCTGAATCCCTGCCCCCTGCTCCAATCTCTCAGCAACGCATTTATCCGCCACTTCACTCTATTCCTAAACTCACTGTCGCGTTCCACAGGATCTAATCGCGAGATTACTACCTTTGAGGTCCTGCTACTCAACCGTCCTTCCGAACTCTGTGTAGTCTGTTCTCAAGACCTCCTCCTTTTCCCTTTTTCCTACCTATGTCGTTGGTGCCAATATGTGCCACGACTTCTGGCTGTTCTGCTTCCCACTGCGGGATATCGCAGACGGCATCAGAATCAACCCGGACCCTGGCAACTGGGAGGCAAACTACCATCGGTGTTCCTTTCCTGTGTCCACAGAATCGGCTGTCTGACCCCCTCAACATAGAGTCCGCTATCACTGCTGCTATCCTCTTCCTTTCCCTATCCATCTGAGCCCCAGGGCCATAGTCTGTGCGAGGGTCGGCCACACCACACCACCACCCCCCCCCCGCCATCACAGCAGTACTCAAGTATTTACTGTCAAGGGGTACACCCACAGGGGTATTCCAGCATCTGGCTCTTGCGCTCCCTCCTCCTGACTGTTACCCTGTTTTCTCTCGCGTGAGGCCCCGGTGTGACTCCCTCCCTATAGCTTCTAACTATCATTTCCGCACTCCCCTGACCAGACGAAGGTCGTATCGATGCATCTCCAGCACCATAAAGCGGTCCCTAAGGAGCAGCAGATCGACGCACCTGGCGCAGATGTGGCCGTCCGAGAGGATTGAAGACACTGGGACTTCCTACTTTTGACAGCAAGCACAGAAAACCGGCCTCACACACGTAACTCCTTTCTGTATTTCACACAGGCAACCTATCCCGCCTCGACCAGTTATCGCCGAAGCGCCGCTGAGCGAAAGCCCACCAACTCTGTCTCCCTCTGCTCTGCACATTATATCCTGCTGCTCCGTTTTGTATTCCACTGGCTTTATTCGTGACCATCGATCGGGTACATTGTATCCTGCTGCTCCGTTTTCTATTCCAATGGCTTTATTCATGACCATCGATCCGGTACATTGCCTCCTGCTGCTCCGTTTTGTATTCCACTGGCTTTATTCGTGACCATCGATCGGGTACATTGTATCCTGCTGCTCCGTTTTGTATTCCATTGGCTTTATTCATGACCATCGATCGGGTACATTGCCTCCTGCTGTTCCGTTTTGTATTCCATTGGCTTTATTCATGACCATCGATCTGGTACATTGTATCCTGCTGCTCCGTTTTGTATTCCATTGGCTTTATTCATGACCATCGATCGGGTACATTGCCTCCTGCTGCTCCGTTTTGTATTCCATTGGCTTTATTAATGACCATCGATCTGGTACATTGCCTCCTGCTGCTCCGTTTTGTATTCCATTGGCTTTATTCATGACCATCGATCTGGTACATTGCCTCCTGCTGTTCCGTTTTGTATTCCATTGGCTTTATTCACGACCATCGATCGGGTACATTGCCTCCTGCTGCTCCGTTTTGTATTCCATTGGCGTTATTCATGACTATCGATCTGGTACATTGCCTCCTGCTGTTCCGTTTTGTATTCCATTGGCTTTATTCATGACCATCGATCGGGTACATTGCCTCCTGCTGTTCCGTTTTGTATTCCATTGGCTTTATTCATGACCACCGATCGGGTACATTGTATCCTGCTGTTCCGTTTTCTATTCCATTGTCTTTATTCATGACCATCGATCGGGTACATTGCCTCCTGCTGCTCCGTTTTGTATTCCATTGCCTTTATTCATGACCATCGATCGGGTACAATGCCTCCTGCTGTTCCGTTTTGTATTCCATTGGCTTTATTCATGACCATCGATCGGGTACATTGCCTCCTGCTGTTCCGTTTTTTATTCCATTGGCTTTATTCATGACCATCGATCGGGTACATTGCCTCCTGCTGCTCCGTTTTGTATTCCATTGGCTTTATTCATGACCATCGATCTGGTACATTGCCTCCTGCTGCTCCGTTTTGTATTCCATTGGCTTTATTCATGACCACCGATCCTGTACATTGACCCCTGCTGCTCCGTTTTGTATTCCATTGGCTTTATTCATGACCATCGATCGGGTACATTGCCTCCTGCTGTTCCGTTTTGTATTCCATTGGCTTTATTCATGACCATCGATCGGGTACATTGCCTCCTGCTGCTCCGTTTTGTATTCCATTGCCTTTATTCACGACCATCGATCGGGTACATTGCCTCCTGCTGCTCCGTTTTGTATTCCATTGGCTTTATTCATGACCATCGATCCTGTACATTGCCACCTGCTGTTCCGTTTTGTATTCCATTGCCTTTATTCACGACCATCGATCGGGTACATTGTCTCCTGCTGCTCCGTTTTGTATTCCATTGGGTGTATTCATGACCATCGATCGGGTACATTGTATCCTGCTGTTCCGTTTTGTATTCCATTGCCTTTATTCACGACCATCGATCGGGTATATTGCCTCCTGCTGCTCCGTTTTGTATTCCATTGGCTTTATTCATGACCATCGATCAGGTACATTGCCTCCTGCTGTTCCGTTTTGTATTCCATTGCCTTTATTCACGACCATCGATCGGGTACATTGTCTCCTGCTGCTCCGTTTTGTATTCCATTGGGTGTATTCATGACCATCGATCGGGTACATTGTATCCTGCTGTTCCGTTTTGTATTCCATTGTTTTTATTCACGACCATCGATCGGGTATATTGCCTCCTGCTGCTCCGTTTTGTATTCCATTGGCTTTATTCATGACCATCGATCAGGTACATTGTATCCTGCTGCTACGTTTTGTATTCCATTGCCTTTATTCACGACCATCGATCGCGTACATTGCCTCCTGCTGCTCCGTTTTGTATTCCATTGACTTTATTCATGACCATCGATCGGGTACATTGTATCCTGCTGTTCCGTTTTGTATTCCATTGCCTTTATTCACGACCATCGATCGGGTACATTGCCTCCTGCTGCTCCGTTTTGTATTCCATTGCTTTTATTCACGACCATCGATCGGGTACATTGTCTCCTGCTGCTCCGTTTTGTATTCCATTGGGTTTATTCATGACCATCGATCGGGTACATTGTCTCCTGCTGCTCCGTTTTGTATTCCATTGGCTTTATTCATGACCATCGATCGGGTACATTGTCTCCTGCTGCTACGTCTTGTATTCCATTGGGTGGATTCATGACCATCGATCGAGTACATTGCCTCCTGCTGTTCCGTTTTGTATTCCGTTGCCTTTATTCACGACCATCGATCGGGTACATTGCCTCCTGCTGCTCCGTTTTGTATTCCATTGGCTTTATTAATGACCATCGATCTGGTACATTGCCTCCTGCTGCTCCGTTTTGTATTCCATTGGCTTTATTCATGACCATCGATCTGGTACATTGCCTCCTGCTGTTCCGTTTTGTATTCCATTGGCTTTATTCACGACCATCGATCGGGTACATTGCCTCCTGCTGCTCCGTTTTGTATTCCATTGGCGTTATTCATGACTATCGATCTGGTACATTGCCTCCTGCTGTTCCGTTTTGTATTCCATTGGCTTTATTCATGACCATCGATCGGGTACATTGCCTCCTGCTGTTCCGTTTTGTATTCCATTGGCTTTATTCATGACCACCGATCGGGTACATTGTATCCTGCTGTTCCGTTTTCTATTCCATTGTCTTTATTCATGACCATCGATCGGGTACATTGCCTCCTGCTGCTCCGTTTTGTATTCCATTGCCTTTATTCATGACCATCGATCGGGTACATTGCCTCCTGCTGTTCCGTTTTGTATTCCATTGGCTTTATTCATGACCATCGATCGGGTACATTGCCTCCTGCTGTTCCGTTTTTTATTCCATTGGCTTTATTCATGACCATCGATCGGGTACATTGCCTCCTGCTGCTCCGTTTTGTATTCCATTGGCTTTATTCATGACCATCGATCTGGTACATTGCCTCCTGCTGCTCCGTTTTGTATTCCATTGGCTTTATTCATGACCACCGATCCTGTACATTGACCCCTGCTGCTCCGTTTTGTATTCCATTGGCTTTATTCATGACCATCGATCGGGTACATTGCCTCCTGCTGTTCCGTTTTGTATTCCATTGGCTTTATTCATGACCATCGATCGGGTACATTGCCTCCTGCTGCTCCGTTTTGTATTCCATTGCCTTTATTCACGACCATCGATCGGGTACATTGCCTCCTGCTGCTCCGTTTTGTATTCCATTGGCTTTATTCATGACCATCGATCCTGTACATTGCCACCTGCTGTTCCGTTTTGTATTCCATTGCCTTTATTCACGACCATCGATCGGGTACATTGTCTCCTGCTGCTCCGTTTTGTATTCCATTGGGTGTATTCATGACCATCGATCGGGTACATTGTATCCTGCTGTTCCGTTTTGTATTCCATTGCCTTTATTCACGACCATCGATCGGGTATATTGCCTCCTGCTGCTCCGTTTTGTATTCCATTGGCTTTATTCATGACCATCGATCAGGTACATTGTATCCTGCTGCTCCGTTTTGTATTCCATTGCCTTTATTCACGACCATCGATCGCGTACATTTCCTCCTGCTGCTCCGTTTTGTATTCCATTGCCTTTATTCACGACCATCGATCGGGTACATTGTCTCCTGCTGCTCCGTTTTGTATTCCATTGGGTGTATTCATGACCATCGATCGGGTACATTGTATCCTGCTGTTCCGTTTTGTATTCCATTGTTTTTATTCACGACCATCGATCGGGTATATTGCCTCCTGCTGCTCCGTTTTGTATTCCATTGGCTTTATTCATGACCATCGATCAGGTACATTGTATCCTGCTGCTACGTTTTGTATTCCATTGCCTTTATTCACGACCATCGATCGCGTACATTGCCTCCTGCTGCTCCGTTTTGTATTCCATTGACTTTATTCATGACCATCGATCGGGTACATTGTATCCTGCTGTTCCGTTTTGTATTCCATTGCCTTTATTCACGACCATCGATCGGGTACATTGCCTCCTGCTGCTCCGTTTTGTATTCCATTGCTTTTATTCACGACCATCGATCGGGTACATTGTCTCCTGCTGCTCCGTTTTGTATTCCATTGGGTTTATTCATGACCATCGATCGGGTACATTGTCTCCTGCTGCTCCGTTTTGTATTCCATTGGCTTTATTCATGACCATCGATCGGGTACATTGTCTCCTGCTGCTACGTCTTGTATTCCATTGGGTGGATTCATGACCATCGATCGAGTACATTGCCTCCTGCTGTTCCGTTTTGTATTCCGTTGCCTTTATTCACGACCATCGATCGGGTACATTGTCTCCTGCTGTTCCGTTTTATATTCCATTGCCTTTATTCATGATCATCGATCTGGTACATTGCCTCCTGCTGTTCCGTTTTGTATTCCATTGCCTTTATTCATGACCATCGATCGGGTACATTGCCTCCTGCTGCTCCGTTTTGTATTCCATTGGTTTTATTTATGTCCATCGATCGGGTACATTGTCTCCTGCTGCTCCGTTTTGTATTCCATTGGGTGTATTCATGACCATCGATCGGGTAGATTGCCTCCTGCTGCTCCGTTTTGTAATCCATTGGCTTTATTCATGACCATCGATCGGGTACATTGTATCCTGCTGCTCCGTTTTGTATTCCATTGGCTTTATTCATGACCATCGATCGGGTACATTGCCTCCTGCTGCTCCGTTTTGTATTCCATTGGTTTTATTCATGACCATCGATCGGGTACATTCCCTCCTGCTGTTCCGTTTTGTATTCCATTGGCTTTATTCATGACCATCGATCGGGTACATTGCCTCCTGCTGTTCCGTTTTGTATTCCATTGCCTTTATTCATGATCATCGATCGGGTACATTGTCTCCTGCTGCACCGTTTTGTATTCCATTGGGTGTATTCATGACCATCGATCGGGTACATTGCCTCCTGCTGCTCCGTTTTGTATTCCATTGGTTTTATTCATGACCATCGATCGGGTACATTGCCTCCTGCTGCTCCGTTTTGTATTCCATTGGCTTTATTCATGACCATCGATCCTGTACATTGCCACCTGCTGTTCCGTTTTGTATTCCATTGCCTTTATTCACGACCATCGATCGGGTACATTGTCTCCTGCTGCTCCGTTTTGTATTCCATTGGGTGTATTCATGACCATCGATCGGGTACATTGTATCCTGCTGTTCCGTTTTGTATTCCATTGCCTTTATTCACGACCATCGATCGGGTATATTGCCTCCTGCTGCTCCGTTTTGTATTCCATTGGCTTTATTCATGACCATCGATCAGGTACATTGTATCCTGCTGCTCCGTTTTGTATTCCATTGCCTTTATTCACGACAATCGATCGCGTACATTTCCTCCTGCTGCTCCGTTTTGTATTCCATTGCCTTTATTCACGACCATCGATCGGGTACATTGTCTCCTGCTGCTCCGTTTTGTATTCCATTGGGTGTATTCATGACCATCGATCGGGTACATTGTATCCTGCTGTTCCGTTTTGTATTCCATTGTTTTTATTCACGACCATCGATCGGGTATATTGCCTCCTGCTGCTCCGTTTTGTATTCCATTGGCTTTATTCATGACCATCGATCAGGTACATTGTATCCTGCTGCTACGTTTTGTATTCCATTGCCTTTATTCACGACCATCGATCGCGTACATTGCCTCCTGCTGCTCCGTTTTGTATTCCATTGACTTTATTCATGACCATCGATCGGGTACATTGTATCCTGCTGTTCCGTTTTGTATTCCATTGCCTTTATTCACGACCATCGATCGGGTACATTGCCTCCTGCTGCTCCGTTTTGTATTCCATTGCTTTTATTCACGACCATCGATCGGGTACATTGACTCCTGCTGCTCCGTTTTGTATTCCATTGGGTTTATTCATGACCATCGATCGGGTACATTGTCTCCTGCTGCTCCGTTTTGTATTCCATTGGCTTTATTCATGACCATCGATCGGGTACATTGTCTCCTGCTGCTACGTCTTGTATTCCATTGGGTGGATTCATGACCATCGATCGAGTACATTGCCTCCTGCTGTTCCGTTTTGTATTCCGTTGCCTTTATTCACGACCATCGATCGGGTACATTGTCTCCTGCTGTTCCGTTTTGTATTCCATTGCCTTTATTCATGATCATCGATCTGGTACATTGCCTCCTGCTGTTCCGTTTTGTATTCCATTGCCTTTATTCATGACCATCGATCGGGTACATTGCCTCCTGCTGCTCCGTTTTGTATTCCATTGGTTTTATTTATGTCCATCGATCGGGTACATTGTCTCCTGCTGCTCCGTTTTGTATTCCATTGGGTGTATTCATGACCATCGATCGGGTAGATTGCCTCCTGCTGCTCCGTTTTGTAATCCATTGGCTTTATTCATGACCATCGATCGGGTACATTGTATCCTGCTGCTCCGTTTTGTATTCCATTGGCTTTATTCATGACCATCGATCGGGTACATTGCCTTCTGCTGCTCCGTTTTGTATTCCATTGGTTTTATTCATGACCATCGATCGGGTACATTCCCTCCTGCTGTTCCGTTTTGTATTCCATTGGCTTTATTCATGACCATCGATCGGGTACATTGCCTCCTGCTGTTCCGTTTTGTATTCCATTGCCTTTATTCATGATCATCGATCGGGTACATTGTCTCCTGCTGCACCGTTTTGTATTCCATTGGGTGTATTCATGACCATCGATCGGGTACATTGCCTCCTGCTGCTCCGTTTTGTATTCCATTGGTTTTATTCATGACCATCGATCGGGTACATTGTCTCCTGCTGCTCCGTTTTGTATTCCATTGCCTTTATTCATGACCATCGATCGGGTACATTGCCTCCTGCTGCTCCGCTTTGTATTTCATTGCCTTTATTCATGACCATCGATCGGGTACATTGCCTCCTGCTGCTCCGTTTTCTATTCCATTGCCTTTATTAATGACCATCGATCGGGTACATTGTCTCCTCTTCTCCGCTTTCTATTCCATTGGCTTTATTCATGACCATCGATCCGGTACATTGCCTCCTGCTGCTCCGTATTGTATTCCATTGGCTTTATTCATGACCATCGATCTGGTACATTGCCTCCTGCTGCTCTGTTTTGTATTCCATGGCTTTATTCATGACCATCGATCGGGTACATTGTATCCTGCTGTTCCGTTTTGTATTCCATTGCCTTTATTCACGACCATCGATCGGGTATATTGCCTCCTGCTGCTCCGTTTTGTATTCCATTGGCTTTATTCATGACCATCGATCAGGTACATCGTATCCTGCTGTTCCGTTTTGTATTCCATTGCCTTTATTCACGACCATCGATCGGGTACATTGCCTCCTGCTGCTCCGTTTTGTATTCCATTGCCTTTATTCACGACCATCGATCGGGTACATTGTCTCCTGCTGCTCCGTTTTGTATTCCATTGCCTTTATTCACGACCATCGATCGCGTACATTGCCTCCTGCTGCTCCGTTTTGTATTCCATTGCCTTTATTCATGACCATCGATCGGGTACATTGTATCCTGCTGTTCCGTTTTGTATTCCATTGGCTTTATTCATGACCATCGATCTGGTACATTGCCTCCTGCTGCTCCGTTTTGTATTCCATTGGCTTTATTCATGACCATCGATCTGGTACATTGCCTCCTGCTGCTCCGTTTTGTATTCCATTGGCTTTATGCATGACCATCGATCGGGTACATTGTATCCTGCTGCTCCTTTTTGTATTCCATTGGCTTTATTCATGACCATCGATCGGGTACATTGCCTCCTGCTGCTCCGTTTTGTATTCCATTGGCTTTATTCATGACCATCGATCCTGTACATTGCCTCCTGCTGCTCCGTTTTGTATTCCATTGGGTTTATTCATGACCATCGATCTGTTACATTGCCTCCTGCTGTTCCGTTTTGTATTCCATTGGCTTTAGTCATGACCATCGATCGGGTACATTGCCTCCTGCTGCTCCGTTTTGTATTCCATTGACTTTATTCATGACCATCGATCGAGTACATTGTATCCTGCTGTTCCGTTTTGTATTCCATTGCCTTTATTCACGACCATCGATCGGGTACATTGCCTCCTGCTGCTCCGTTTTGTATTCCATTGCTTTTATTCACGACCATCGATCGGGTACATTGTCTCCTGCTGCTCCGTTTTGTATTCCATTGGGTTTATTCATGACCATCGATCGGGTACATTGTCTCCTGCTGCTCCGTTTTGTATTCCATTGGCTTTATTCATGACCATCGATCGGGTACATTGTCTCCTGCTGCTACGTCTTGTATTCCATTGGGTGGATTCATGACCATCGATCGAGTACATTGCCTCCTGCTGTTCCGTTTTGTATTCCGTTGCCTTTATTCACGACCATCGATCGGGTACATTGTCTCCTGCTGTTCCGTTTTGTATTCCATTGCCTTTATTCATGATCATCGATCTGGTACATTGCCTCCTGCTGTTCCGTTTTGTATTCCATTGCCTTTATTCATGACCATCGATCGGGTACATTGCCTCCTGCTGCTCCGTTTTGTATTCCATTGGTTTTATTTATGTCCATCGATCGGGTACATTGTCTCCTGCTGCTCCGTTTTGTATTCCATTGGGTGTATTCATGACCATCGATCGGGTAGATTGCCTCCTGCTGCTCCGTTTTGTAATCCATTGGCTTTATTCATGACCATCGATCGGGTACATTGTATCCTGCTGCTCCGTTTTGTATTCCATTGGCTTTATTCATGACCATCGATCGGGTACATTGCCTCCTGCTGCTCCGTTTTGTATTCCATTGGTTTTATTCATGACCATCGATCGTGTACATTCCCTCCTGCTGTTCCGTTTTGTATTCCATTGGCTTTATTCATGACCATCGATCGGGTACATTGCCTCCTGCTGTTCCGTTTTGTATTCCATTGCCTTTATTCATGATCATCGATCGGGTACATTGTCTCCTGCTGCACCGTTTTGTATTCCATTGGGTGTATTCATGACCATCGATCTGGTACATTGCCTCCTGCTGCTCTGTTTTGTATTCCATGGCTTTATTCATGACCATCGATCGGGTACATTGTATCCTGCTGTTCCGTTTTGTATTCCATTGCCTTTATTCACGACCATCGATCGGGTATATTGCCTCCTGCTGCTCCGTTTTGTATTCCATTGGCTTTATTCATGACCATCGATCAGGTACATCGTATCCTGCTGTTCCGTTTTGTATTCCATTGCCTTTATTCACGACCATCGATCGGGTACATTGCCTCCTGCTGCTCCGTTTTGTATTCCATTGCCTTTATTCACGACCATCGATCGGGTACATTGTCTCCTGCTGCTCCGTTTTGTATTCCATTGCCTTTATTCACGACCATCGATCGCGTACATTGCCTCCTGCTGCTCCGTTTTGTATTCCATTGCCTTTATTCATGACCATCGATCGGGTACATTGTATCCTGCTGTTCCGTTTTGTATTCCATTGGCTTTATTCATGACCATCGATCTGGTACATTGCCTCCTGCTGCTCCGTTTTGTATTCCATTGGCTTTATTCATGACCATCGATCTGGTACATTGCCTCCTGCTGCTCCGTTTTGTATTCCATTGGCTTTATGCATGACCATCGATCGGGTACATTGTATCCTGCTGCTCCTTTTTGTATTCCATTGGCTTTATTCATGACCATCGATCGGGTACATTGCCTCCTGCTGCTCCGTTTTGTATTCCATTGGCTTTATTCATGACCATCGATCCTGTACATTGCCTCCTGCTGCTCCGTTTTGTATTCCATTGGCTTTATTCATGACCATCGATCTGTTACATTGCCTCCTGCTGCTCCGTTTTGTATTCCATTGGCTTTATTCATGACCATCGATCCTGTACATTGCCTCCTGCTGTTCCGTTTTGTATTCCATTGGCTTTAGTCATGACCATCGATCGGGTACATTGCCTCCTGCTGCTCCGTTTTGTATTCCATTGACTTTATTCATGACCATCGATCGAGTACATTGTATCCTGCTGTTCCGTTTTGTATTCCATTGCCTTTATTCACGACCATCGATCGGGTACATTGCCTCCTGCTGCTCCGTTTTGTATTCCATTGCTTTTATTCACGACCATCGATCGGGTACATTGTCTCCTGCTGC
This sequence comes from Hypanus sabinus, assembly GCF_030144855.1. Taxonomy (NCBI): domain Eukaryota; kingdom Metazoa; phylum Chordata; class Chondrichthyes; order Myliobatiformes; family Dasyatidae; genus Hypanus; species Hypanus sabinus. The sequence continues at coordinate 168,586 of NW_026781451.1, read as the reverse complement.
TCCGTTTTGTATTCCATTGGGTTTATTCATGACCATCGATCGGGTACATTGTCTCCTGCTGCTCCGTTTTGTATTCCATTGGCTTTATTCATGACCATCGATCGGGTACATTGTCTCCTGCTGCTACGTCTTGTATTCCATTGGGTGGATTCATGACCATCGATCGAGTACATTGCCTCCTGCTGTTCCGTTTTGTATTCCGTTGCCTTTATTCACGACCATCGATCGGGTACATTGTCTCCTGCTGTTCCGTTTTGTATTCCATTGCCTTTATTCATGATCATCGATCTGGTACATTGCCTCCTGCTGTTCCGTTTTGTATTCCATTGCCTTTATTCATGACCATCGATCGGGTACATTGCCTCCTGCTGCTCCGTTTTGTATTCCATTGGTTTTATTTATGTCCATCGATCGGGTACATTGTCTCCTGCTGCTCCGTTTTGTATTCCATTGGGTGTATTCATGACCATCGATCGGGTAGATTGCCTCCTGCTGCTCCGTTTTGTAATCCATTGGCTTTATTCATGACCATCGATCGGGTACATTGTATCCTGCTGCTCCGTTTTGTATTCCATTGGCTTTATTCATGACCATCGATCGGGTACATTGCCTCCTGCTGCTCCGTTTTGTATTCCATTGGTTTTATTCATGACCATCGATCGGGTACATTCCCTCCTGCTGTTCCGTTTTGTATTCCATTGGCTTTATTCATGACCATCGATCGGGTACATTGCCTCCTGCTGTTCCGTTTTGTATTCCATTGCCTTTATTCATGATCATCGATCGGGTACATTGTCTCCTGCTGCACCGTTTTGTATTCCATTGGGTGTATTCATGACCATCGATCGGGTACATTGCCTCCTGCTGCTCCGTTTTGTATTCCATTGGTTTTATTCATGACCATCGATCGGGTACATTGTCTCCTGCTGCTCCGTTTTGTATTCCATTGCCTTTATTCATGACCATCGATCGGGTACTTTGCCTCCTGCTGCTCCGCTTTGTATTTCATTGCCTTTATTCATGACCATCGATCGGGTACATTGCCTCCTGCTGCTCCGTTTTGTATTCCATTGGCTTTATTCATGACCATCGATCGGGTACATTGCCTCCTGCTGCTCCGTTTTGTATTCCATTGGTTTTATTCATGACCATCGATCGGGTACATTCCCTCCTGCTGTTCCGTTTTGTATTCCATTGGCTTTATTCATGACCATCGATCGGGTACATTGCCTCCTGCTGTTCCGTTTTGTATTCCATTGCCTTTATTCATGATCATCGATCGGGTACATTGTCTCCTGCTGCACCGTTTTGTATTCCATTGGGTGTATTCATGACCATCGATCTGGTACATTGCCTCCTGCTGCTCTGTTTTGTATTCCATGGCTTTATTCATGACCATCGATCGGGTACATTGTATCCTGCTGTTCCGTTTTGTATTCCATTGCCTTTATTCACGACCATCGATCGGGTATATTGCCTCCTGCTGCTCCGTTTTGTATTCCATTGGCTTTATTCATGACCATCGATCAGGTACATCGTATCCTGCTGTTCCGTTTTGTATTCCATTGCCTTTATTCACGACCATCGATCGGGTACATTGCCTCCTGCTGCTCCGTTTTGTATTCCATTGCCTTTATTCACGACCATCGATCGGGTACATTGTCTCCTGCTGCTCCGTTTTGTATTCCATTGCCTTTATTCACGACCATCGATCGCGTACATTGCCTCCTGCTGCTCCGTTTTGTATTCCATTGCCTTTATTCATGACCATCGATCGGGTACATTGTATCCTGCTGTTCCGTTTTGTATTCCATTGGCTTTATTCATGACCATCGATCTGGTACATTGCCTCCTGCTGCTCCGTTTTGTATTCCATTGGCTTTATTCATGACCATCGATCTGGTACATTGCCTCCTGCTGCTCCGTTTTGTATTCCATTGGCTTTATGCATGACCATCGATCGGGTACATTGTATCCTGCTGCTCCTTTTTGTATTCCATTGGCTTTATTCATGACCATCGATCGGGTACATTGCCTCCTGCTGCTCCGTTTTGTATTCCATTGGCTTTATTCATGACCATCGATCCTGTACATTGCCTCCTGCTGCTCCGTTTTGTATTCCATTGGCTTTATTCATGACCATCGATCTGTTACATTGCCTCCTGCTGCTCCGTTTTGTATTCCATTGGCTTTATTCATGACCATCGATCCTGTACATTGCCTCCTGCTGTTCCGTTTTGTATTCCATTGGCTTTAGTCATGACCATCGATCGGGTACATTGCCTCCTGCTGCTCCGTTTTGTATTCCATTGACTTTATTCATGACCATCGATCGAGTACATTGTATCCTGCTGTTCCGTTTTGTATTCCATTGCCTTTATTCACGACCATCGATCGGGTACATTGCCTCCTGCTGCTCCGTTTTGTATTCCATTGCTTTTATTCACGACCATCGATCGGGTACATTGTCTCCTGCTGCTCCGTTTTGTATTCCATTGGGTTTATTCATGACCATCGATCGGGTACATTGTCTCCTGCTGCTCCGTTTTGTATTCCATTGGCTTTATTCATGACCATCGATCGGGTACATTGTCTCCTGCTGCTACGTCTTGTATTCCATTGGGTGGATTCATGACCATCGATCGAGTACATTGCCTCCTGCTGTTCCGTTTTGTATTCCGTTGCCTTTATTCACGACCATCGATCGGGTACATTGTCTCCTGCTGTTCCGTTTTGTATTCCATTGCCTTTATTCATGATCATCGATCTGGTACATTGCCTCCTGCTGTTCCGTTTTGTATTCCATTGCCTTTATTCATGACCATCGATCGGGTACATTGCCTCCTGCTGCTCCGTTTTGTATTCCATTGGTTTTATTTATGTCCATCGATCGGGTACATTGTCTCCTGCTGCTCCGTTTTGTATTCCATTGGGTGTATTCATGACCATCGATCGGGTAGATTGCCTCCTGCTGCTCCGTTTTGTAATCCATTGGCTTTATTCATGACCATCGATCGGGTACATTGTATCCTGCTGCTCCGTTTTGTATTCCATTGGCTTTATTCATGACCATCGATCGGGTACATTGCCTCCTGCTGCTCCGTTTTGTATTCCATTGGTTTTATTCATGACCATCGATCGGGTACATTCCCTCCTGCTGTTCCGTTTTGTATTCCATTGGCTTTATTCATGACCATCGATCGGGTACATTGCCTCCTGCTGTTCCGTTTTGTATTCCATTGCCTTTATTCATGATCATCGATCGGGTACATTGTCTCCTGCTGCACCGTTTTGTATTCCATTGGGTGTATTCATGACCATCGATCGGGTACATTGCCTCCTGCTGCTCCGTTTTGTATTCCATTGGTTTTATTCATGACCATCGATCGGGTACATTGTCTCCTGCTGCTCCGTTTTGTATTCCATTGCCTTTATTCATGACCATCGATCGGGTACTTTGCCTCCTGCTGCTCCGCTTTGTATTTCATTGCCTTTATTCATGACCATCGATCGGGTACATTGCCTCCTGCTGCTCCGTTTTCTATTCCATTGCCTTTATTAATGACCATCGATCGGGTACATTGTCTCCTCTTCTCCGCTTTCTATTCCATTGGCTTTATTCATGACCATCGATCCGGTACATTGCCTCCTGCTGCTCCTTATTGTATTCCATTGGCTTTATTCATGACCATCGATCTGGTACATTGCCTCCTGCTGCTCTGTTTTGTATTCCATGGCTTTATTCATGACCATCGATCGGGTACATTGTATCCTGCTGTTCCGTTTTGTATTCCATTGCCTTTATTCACGACCATCGATCGGGTATATTGCCTCCTGCTGCTCCGTTTTGTATTCCATTGGCTTTATTCATGACCATCGATCAGGTACATCGTATCCTGCTGCTACGTTTTGTATTCCATTGCCTTTATTCACGACCATCGATCGCGTACATTGCCTCCTGCTGCTCCGTTTTGTATTCCATTGCCTTTATTCATGACCATCGATCGGGTACATTGTATCCTGCTGTTCCGTTTTGTATTCCATTGCCTTTATTCACGACCATCGATCGGGTACATTGCCTCCTGCTGCTCCGTTTTGTATTCCATTGCCTTTATTCACGACCATCGATCGGGTACATTGTCTCCTGCTGCTCCGTTTTGTATTCCATTGCCTTTATTCACGACCATCGATCGCGTACATTGCCTCCTGCTGCTCCGTTTTGTATTCCATTGCCTTTATTCATGACCATCGATCGGGTACATTGTATCCTGCTGTTCCGTTTTGTATTCCATTGCCTTTATTCATGATCATCGATCGGGTACATTGTCTCCTGCTGCACCGTTTTGTATTCCATTGGGTGTATTCATGACCATCGATCGGGTACATTGCCTCCTGCTGCTCCGTTTTGTATTCCATTGGTTTTATTCATGACCATCGATCGGGTACATTGTCTCCTGCTGCTCCGTTTTGTATTCCATTGCCTTTATTCATGACCATCGATCGGGTACATTGCCTCCTGCTGCTCCGCTTTGTATTTCATTGCCTTTATTCATGACCATCGATCGGGTACATTGCCTCCTGCTGCTCCGTTTTCTATTCCATTGCCTTTATTAATGACCATCGATCGGGTACATTGTCTCCTCTTCTCCGCTTTCTATTCCATTGGCTTTATTCATGACCATCGATCCGGTACATTGCCTCCTGCTGCTCCGTATTGTATTCCATTGGCTTTATTCATGACCATCGATCTGGTACATTGCCTCCTGCTGCTCTGTTTTGTATTCCATGGCTTTATTCATGACCATCGATCGGGTACATTGTATCCTGCTGTTCCGTTTTGTATTCCATTGCCTTTATTCACGACCATCGATCGGGTATATTGCCTCCTGCTGCTCCGTTTTGTATTCCATTGGCTTTATTCATGACCATCGATCAGGTACATCGTATCCTGCTGTTCCGTTTTGTATTCCATTGCCTTTATTCACGACCATCGATCGGGTACATTGCCTCCTGCTGCTCCGTTTTGTATTCCATTGCCTTTATTCACGACCATCGATCGGGTACATTGTCTCCTGCTGCTCCGTTTTGTATTCCATTGCCTTTATTCACGACCATCGATCGCGTACATTGCCTCCTGCTGCTCCGTTTTGTATTCCATTGCCTTTATTCATGACCATCGATCGGGTACATTGTATCCTGCTGTTCCGTTTTGTATTCCATTGGCTTTATTCATGACCATCGATCTGGTACATTGCCTCCTGCTGCTCCGTTTTGTATTCCATTGGCTTTCTTCATGACCATCGATCTGGTACATTGCCTCCTGCTGCTCCGTTTTGTATTCCATTGGCTTTATGCATGACCATCGATCGGGTACATTGTATCCTGCTGCTCCTTTTTGTATTCCATTGGCTTTATTCATGACCATCGATCGGGTACATTGCCTCCTGCTGCTCCGTTTTGTATTCCATTGGCTTTATTCATGACCATCGATCCTGTACATTGCCTCCTGCTGCTCCGTTTTGTATTCCATTGGCTTTATTCATGACCATCGATCTGTTACATTGCCTCCTGCTGCTCCGTTTTGTATTCCATTGGCTTTATTCATGACCATCGATCCTGTACATTGCCTCCTGCTGTTCCGTTTTGTATTCCATTGGCTTTAGTCATGACCATCGATCGGGTACATTGCCTCCTGCTGCTCCGTTTTGTATTCCATTGACTTTATTCATGACCATCGATCGAGTACATTGTATCCTGCTGTTCCGTTTTGTATTCCATTGCCTTTATTCACGACCATCGATCGGGTACATTGCCTCCTGCTGCTCCGTTTTGTATTCCATTGGCTTTCTTCATGACCATCGATCTGGTACATTGCCTCCTGCTGCTCCGTTTTGTATTCCATTGGCTTTATGCATGACCATCGATCGGGTACATTGTATCCTGCTGCTCCTTTTTGTATTCCATTGGCTTTATTCATGACCATCGATCGGGTACATTGCCTCCTGCTGCTCCGTTTTGTATTCCATTGGCTTTATTCATGACCATCGATCCTGTACATTGCCTCCTGCTGCTCCGTTTTGTATTCCATTGGCTTTATTCATGACCATCGATCTGTTACATTGCCTCCTGCTGCTCCGTTTTGTATTCCATTGGCTTTATTCATGACCATCGATCCTGTACATTGCCTCCTGCTGTTCCGTTTTGTATTCCATTGGCTTTAGTCATGACCATCGATCGGGTACATTGCCTCCTGCTGCTCCGTTTTGTATTCCATTGACTTTATTCATGACCATCGATCGAGTACATTGTATCCTGCTGTTCCGTTTTGTATTCCATTGCCTTTATTCACGACCATCGATCGGGTACATTGCCTCCTGCTGCTCCGTTTTGTATTCCATTGCTTTTATTCACGACCATCGATCGGGTACATTGTCTCCTGCTGCTCCGTTTTGTATTCCATTGGGTTTATTCATGACCATCGATCGGGTACATTGTCTCCTGCTGCTCCGTTTTGTATTCCATTGGCTTTATTCATGACCATCGATCGGGTACATTGTCTCCTGCTGCTACGTCTTGTATTCCATTGGGTGGATTCATGACCATCGATCGAGTACATTGCCTCCTGCTGTTCCGTTTTGTATTCCGTTGCCTTTATTCACGACCATCGATCGGGTACATTGTCTCCTGCTGTTCCGTTTTGTATTCCATTGCCTTTATTCATGATCATCGATCTGGTACATTGCCTCCTGCTGTTCCGTTTTGTATTCCATTGCCTTTATTCATGACCATCGATCGGGTACATTGCCTCCTGCTGCTCCGTTTTGTATTCCATTGGTTTTATTTATGTCCATCGATCGGGTACATTGTCTCCTGCTGCTCCGTTTTGTATTCCATTGGGTGTATTCATGACCATCGATCGGGTAGATTGCCTCCTGCTGCTCCGTTTTGTAATCCATTGGCTTTATTCATGACCATCGATCGGGTACATTGTATCCTGCTGCTCCGTTTTGTATTCCATTGGCTTTATTCATGACCATCGATCGGGTACATTGCCTCCTGCTGCTCCGTTTTGTATTCCATTGGTTTTATTCATGACCATCGATCGGGTACATTCCCTCCTGCTGTTCCGTTTTGTATTCCATTGGCTTTATTCATGACCATCGATCGGGTACATTGCCTCCTGCTGTTCCGTTTTGTATTCCATTGCCTTTATTCATGATCATCGATCGGGTACATTGTCTCCTGCTGCACCGTTTTGTATTCCATTGGGTGTATTCATGACCATCGATCGGGTACATTGCCTCCTGCTGCTCCGTTTTGTATTCCATTGGTTTTATTCATGACCATCGATCGGGTACATTGTCTCCTGCTGCTCCGTTTTGTATTCCATTGCCTTTATTCATGACCATCGATCGGGTACTTTGCCTCCTGCTGCTCCGCTTTGTATTTCATTGCCTTTATTCATGACCATCGATCGGGTACATTGCCTCCTGCTGCTCCGTTTTCTATTCCATTGCCTTTATTAATGACCATCGATCGGGTACATTGTCTCCTCTTCTCCGCTTTCTATTCCATTGGCTTTATTCATGACCATCGATCCGGTACATTGCCTCCTGCTGCTCCTTATTGTATTCCATTGGCTTTATTCATGACCATCGATCTGGTACATTGCCTCCTGCTGCTCTGTTTTGTATTCCATGGCTTTATTCATGACCATCGATCGGGTACATTGTATCCTGCTGTTCCGTTTTGTATTCCATTGCCTTTATTCACGACCATCGATCGGGTATATTGCCTCCTGCTGCTCCGTTTTGTATTCCATTGGCTTTATTCATGACCATCGATCAGGTACATCGTATCCTGCTGCTACGTTTTGTATTCCATTGCCTTTATTCACGACCATCGATCGCGTACATTGCCTCCTGCTGCTCCGTTTTGTATTCCATTGCCTTTATTCATGACCATCGATCGGGTACATTGTATCCTGCTGTTCCGTTTTGTATTCCATTGCCTTTATTCACGACCATCGATCGGGTACATTGCCTCCTGCTGCTCCGTTTTGTATTCCATTGCCTTTATTCACGACCATCGATCGGGTACATTGTCTCCTGCTGCTCCGTTTTGTATTCCATTGCCTTTATTCACGACCATCGATCGCGTACATTGCCTCCTGCTGCTCCGTTTTGTATTCCATTGCCTTTATTCATGACCATCGATCGGGTACATTGTATCCTGCTGTTCCGTTTTGTATTCCATTGCCTTTATTCATGATCATCGATCGGGTACATTGTCTCCTGCTGCACCGTTTTGTATTCCATTGGGTGTATTCATGACCATCGATCGGGTACATTGCCTCCTGCTGCTCCGTTTTGTATTCCATTGGTTTTATTCATGACCATCGATCGGGTACATTGTCTCCTGCTGCTCCGTTTTGTATTCCATTGCCTTTATTCATGACCATCGATCGGGTACATTGCCTCCTGCTGCTCCGCTTTGTATTTCATTGCCTTTATTCATGACCATCGATCGGGTACATTGCCTCCTGCTGCTCCGTTTTCTATTCCATTGCCTTTATTAATGACCATCGATCGGGTACATTGTCTCCTCTTCTCCGCTTTCTATTCCATTGGCTTTATTCATGACCATCGATCCGGTACATTGCCTCCTGCTGCTCCGTATTGTATTCCATTGGCTTTATTCATGACCATCGATCTGGTACATTGCCTCCTGCTGCTCTGTTTTGTATTCCATGGCTTTATTCATGACCATCGATCGGGTACATTGTATCCTGCTGTTCCGTTTTGTATTCCATTGCCTTTATTCACGACCATCGATCGGGTATATTGCCTCCTGCTGCTCCGTTTTGTATTCCATTGGCTTTATTCATGACCATCGATCAGGTACATCGTATCCTGCTGTTCCGTTTTGTATTCCATTGCCTTTATTCACGACCATCGATCGGGTACATTGCCTCCTGCTGCTCCGTTTTGTATTCCATTGCCTTTATTCACGACCATCGATCGGGTACATTGTCTCCTGCTGCTCCGTTTTGTATTCCATTGCCTTTATTCACGACCATCGATCGCGTACATTGCCTCCTGCTGCTCCGTTTTGTATTCCATTGCCTTTATTCATGACCATCGATCGGGTACATTGTATCCTGCTGTTCCGTTTTGTATTCCATTGGCTTTATTCATGACCATCGATCTGGTACATTGCCTCCTGCTGCTCCGTTTTGTATTCCATTGGCTTTCTTCATGACCATCGATCTGGTACATTGCCTCCTGCTGCTCCGTTTTGTATTCCATTGGCTTTATGCATGACCATCGATCGGGTACATTGTATCCTGCTGCTCCTTTTTGTATTCCATTGGCTTTATTCATGACCATCGATCGGGTACATTGCCTCCTGCTGCTCCGTTTTGTATTCCATTGGCTTTATTCATGACCATCGATCCTGTACATTGCCTCCTGCTGCTCCGTTTTGTATTCCATTGGCTTTATTCATGACCATCGATCTGTTACATTGCCTCCTGCTGCTCCGTTTTGTATTCCATTGGCTTTATTCATGACCATCGATCCTGTACATTGCCTCCTGCTGTTCCGTTTTGTATTCCATTGGCTTTAGTCATGACCATCGATCGGGTACATTGCCTCCTGCTGCTCCGTTTTGTATTCCATTGACTTTATTCATGACCATCGATCGAGTACATTGTATCCTGCTGTTCCGTTTTGTATTCCATTGCCTTTATTCACGACCATCGATCGGGTACATTGCCTCCTGCTGCTCCGTTTTGTATTCCATTGCTTTTATTCACGACCATCGATCGGGTACATTGTCTCCTGCTGCTCCGTTTTGTATTCCATTGGGTTTATTCATGACCATCGATCGGGTACATTGTCTCCTGCTGCTCCGTTTTGTATTCCATTGGCTTTATTCATGACCATCGATCGGGTACATTGTCTCCTGCTGCTACGTCTTGTATTCCATTGGGTGGATTCATGACCATCGATCGAGTACATTGCCTCCTGCTGTTCCGTTTTGTATTCCGTTGCCTTTATTCACGACCATCGATCGGGTACATTGTCTCCTGCTGTTCCGTTTTGTATTCCATTGCCTTTATTCATGATCATCGATCTGGTACATTGCCTCCTGCTGTTCCGTTTTGTATTCCATTGCCTTTATTCATGACCATCGATCGGGTACATTGCCTCCTGCTGCTCCGTTTTGTATTCCATTGGTTTTATTTATGTCCATCGATCGGGTACATTGTCTCCTGCTGCTCCGTTTTGTATTCCATTGGGTGTATTCATGACCATCGATCGGGTAGATTGCCTCCTGCTGCTCCGTTTTGTAATCCATTGGCTTTATTCATGACCATCGATCGGGTACATTGTATCCTGCTGCTCCGTTTTGTATTCCATTGGCTTTATTCATGACCATCGATCGGGTACATTGCCTCCTGCTGCTCCGTTTTGTATTCCATTGGTTTTATTCATGACCATCGATCGGGTACATTCCCTCCTGCTGTTCCGTTTTGTATTCCATTGGCTTTATTCATGACCATCGATCGGGTACATTGCCTCCTGCTGTTCCATTTTGTATTCCATTGCCTTTATTCATGATCATCGATCGGGTACATTGTCTCCTGCTGCACCGTTTTGTATTCCATTGGGTGTATTCATGACCATCGATCGGGTACATTGCCTCCTGCTGCTCCGTTTTGTATTCCATTGGTTTTATTCATGACCATCGATCGGGTACATTGTCTCCTGCTGCTCCGTTTTGTATTCCATTGCCTTTATTCATGACCATCGATCGGGTACTTTGCCTCCTGCTGCTCCGCTTTGTATTTCATTGCCTTTATTCATGACCATCGATCGGGTACATTGCCTCCTGCTGCTCCGTTTTCTATTCCATTGCCTTTATTAATGACCATCGATCGGGTACATTGTCTCCTCTTCTCCGCTTTCTATTCCATTGGCTTTATTCATGACCATCGATCCGGTACATTGCCTCCTGCTGCTCCTTATTGTATTCCATTGGCTTTATTCATGACCATCGATCTGGTACATTGCCTCCTGCTGCTCTGTTTTGTATTCCATGGCTTTATTCATGACCATCGATCGGGTACATTGTATCCTGCTGTTCCGTTTTGTATTCCATTGCCTTTATTCACGACCATCGATCGGGTATATTGCCTCCTGCTGCTCCGTTTTGTATTCCATTGGCTTTATTCATGACCATCGATCAGGTACATCGTATCCTGCTGCTACGTTTTGTATTCCATTGCCTTTATTCACGACCATCGATCGCGTACATTGCCTCCTGCTGCTCCGTTTTGTATTCCATTGCCTTTATTCATGACCATCGATCGGGTACATTGTATCCTGCTGTTCCGTTTTGTATTCCATTGCCTTTATTCACGACCATCGATCGGGTACATTGCCTCCTGCTGCTCCGTTTTGTATTCCATTGCCTTTATTCACGACCATCGATCGGGTACATTGTCTCCTGCTGCTCCGTTTTGTATTCCATTCCCTTTATTCACGACCATCGATCGCGTACATTGCCTCCTGCTGCTCCGTTTTGTATTCCATTGCCTTTATTCATGACCATCGATCGGGTACATTGTATCCTGCTGTTCCGTTTTGTATTCCATTGGCTTTATTCATGACCATCGATCTGGTACATTGCCTCCTGCTGCTCCGTTTTGTATTCCATTGGCTTTATTCATGACCATCGATCTGGTACATTGCCTCCTGCTGCTCCGTTTTGTATTCCATTGGCTTTATGCATGACCATCGATCGGGTACATTGTGTCCTGCTGCTCCGTTTTGTATTCCATTGGCTTTATTCATGATCATCGATCGGGTACATTGCCTCCTGCTGCTCCGTTTTGTATTCCATTGGCTTTATTCATGACCATCGATCGGGTACATTGTATCCTGCTGCTCCTTTTTGTATTCCATTGGCTTTATTCATGACCATCGATCGGGTACATTGCCTCCTGCTGCTCCGTTTTGTATTCCATTGGCTTTATTCATGACCATCGATCAGGTACATCGTATCCTGCTGCTACGTTTTGTATTCCATTGCCTTTATTCACGACCATCGATCGCGTACATTGCCTCCTGCTGCTCCGTTTTGTATTCCATTGCCTTTATTCATGACCATCGATCGGGTACATTGTATCCTGCTGTTCCGTTTTGTATTCCATTGCCTTTATTCACGACCATCGATCGGGTACATTGCCTCCTGCTGCTCCGTTTTGTATTCCATTGCCTTTATTCACGACCATCGATCGGGTACATTGTCTCCTGCTGCTCCGTTTTGTATTCCATTCCCTTTATTCACGACCATCGATCGCGTACATTGCCTCCTGCTGCTCCGTTTTGTATTCCATTGCCTTTATTCATGACCATCGATCGGGTACATTGTATCCTGCTGTTCCGTTTTGTATTCCATTGGCTTTATTCATGACCATCGATCTGGTACATTGCCTCCTGCTGCTCCGTTTTGTATTCCATTGGCTTTATTCATGACCATCGATCTGGTACATTGCCTCCTGCTGCTCCGTTTTGTATTCCATTGGCTTTATGCATGACCATCGATCGGGTACATTGTGTCCTGCTGCTCCGTTTTGTATTCCATTGGCTTTATTCATGATCATCGATCGGGTACATTGCCTCCTGCTGCTCCGTTTTGTATTCCATTGGCTTTATTCATGACCATCGATCGGGTACATTGTATCCTGCTGCTCCTTTTTGTATTCCATTGGCTTTATTCATGACCATCGATCGGGTACATTGCCTCCTGCTGCTCCGTTTTGTATTCCATTGGCTTTATTCATGACAATCGATCCTGTACATTGCCTCCTGCTGCTCCGTTTTGTATTCCATTGGCTTTATTCATGACCATCGATCTGTTACATTGCCTCCTGCTGCTCCGTTTTGTATTCCATTGGCTTTATTCATGACCATCGATTCTGTACATTGCCTCCTGCTGTTCCGTTTTGTATTCCATTGGCTTTAGTCATGACCATCGATCGGGAACATTGCCTCCTGCTGCTCCGTTTTGCATTCCCTTGGCTTTATTCATGACCATCGATCGGGTACATTGTATCCTGCTGTTCCGTTTTGTATTCCATTGGGTTTATTCATGACCATCGATCGGGTACATTGCCACCTGCTGTTCCGTTTTGTAATCCATTGGGTTTATTCATGACCATCGATCGGGTACATTGCCTCCTGCTGCTCCGTTTTGTATTCCATTGGCTTTATTCATGATCATCGATCGGGTACATTGCCTCCTGCTGCTCCGTTTTGTATTCCATTGGCTTTATTCATGACCATCGATCGGGTACATTGTATCCTGCTGCTCCGTTTTGTATTCCATTGGCTTTATTCATGACAATCGATCGGGTAAATTGTATCCTGCTGCTCCTTTTTGTATTCCATTGGCTTTATTCATGACCATCGATCGGGTACATTGCCTCCTGCTGCTCCGTTTTGTATTCCATTGTCTTTATTCGTGACCATCGATCCTGTACATTGCCTCCTGCTGCTCCGTTTTGTATTCCATTGTCTTTATTCGTGACCATCGATCGGGTACATTGCCTCCTGCTGCTCCGTTTTGTATTCCATTGGCTTTATTCCTGACCATCGATCGGGTACATTGCCTCCTGCTGCTCCGTTTTGTATTCCATTGGCTTTATTCATGACCATCGATCGGGTACATTGCATCCTGCTGTTCCGTTTTGTATTCCATTGGCTTTATTCATGACCATCGATCCGGTACATTGCCTCCTGCTGCTCCGTTTTGTATTCCATTGGCTTTATTCATGACCATCGATCGGGTACATTGCCTCCTGCTGCTCTGTTTTCTATTCCATTGGCTTTATTCATTACCATCGATCGGGTACATTGTATCCTGCTGTTCCGTTTTGTATTCCATTGGCTTTATTCATGACCATCGATCGGGTACATTGCCTCCTGCTGCTCCGTTTTGTATTCCATTGGCTTTATTCATGACCATCGATCGGGTACATTGCATCCTGCTGCTCCGCTTTGTATTCCATTGGCTTTATTCATTACCATCGATCGGGTACATTGTATCCTGCTGTTCCGTTTTGTATTCCATTGGCTTTATTCATGACCATCGATCGGGTACATTGCCTCCTGCTGCTCCGTTTTGTATTCCATTGGCTTTATTCATGACCATCGATCGGGTACATTGCATCCTGCTGCTCCGCTTTGTATTCCATTGGCTTTATTCATGAGCATCGATCGGGTACATTGCATCCGGCTGCTCCGTTTTGTATTCCATTGGCTTTATTCATGACCATCGATCGGGTACATTGTATCCTGCTGCTCCGTTTTGTATTCCATTGCCTTTATTCACGACCATCGATCGGGTACATTGCCTTCTGCTGCTCCGTTTTGTATTCCATTGGCTTTATTCATGACCATCGATCGGGTACATTGTATCCTGCTGCTACGTTTTGTTTTCCATTGGCTTTATTCATGACCATCGATCGGGTACATTGCCTCCTGCTGCTCCGTTTTGTATTCCATTGGCTTTATTCCTGACCATCGATCGGGTACATTTTCTCCTGCTGCTACGTTTTGTATTCCATTGGGTGTATTCATGACCATCGATCGGGTACATTGCCTCCTGCTGCTCCGTTTTGTATTCCATTGCCTTTATTCATGATCATCGATCGGGTACATTGCCTCCTGCTGCTCCGTTTTGTATTCCATTGACTTTATTCATGATCGTCGATCGGGTACATTGCCTCCTGCTGCTCCGTTTTGTATTCCATTGGCTTTATTCATGACCATCGATCGGGTACATTGCCTCCTGCTGTTCCGTTTTCTATTCCATTGGCTTTATTCATGACCATCGATCGGGTACATTATATCCTGCTGCTCCGTTTTGTATTCCATTGGCTTTATTCATGACCATCGATCGGGTACATTGCCTCCTGCTGCTCCGTTTTGTATTCCATTGGCTTTATTCATGACCATCGATCGGGTACGTTGCCTCCTGCTGCTCCGTTTTGTATTCCATTGCCTTTATTCATGATCATCGATCGGGTACATTGCCTCCTGCTGCTCCGTTTTGTATTCTATTGCCTTTATTCATGATCATCGATCGGGTACATTGCCTCCTGCTGCTCCGTTTTGTATTCCATTGGCTTTATTCATGACCATCGATCGGGTACATTGTATCCTGCTGTTCCGTTTTGTATTCCATTGGCTTTATTCATGACCATCGATCGGGTACATTGTATCCTGCTGTTCCGTTTTGTATTCCATTGGCTTTATTCATGACCATCGATCGGGTTCATTGCCTCCTGCTGCTCCGTTTTGTATTCCATTGGCTTTATTCCTGACCATCGATCCTGTACATTGCCTCCTGCTGCTCCGTTTTGTATTCCATTGTCTTTATTCGTGACCATCGATCGGGTACATTGCCTCCTGCTGCTCCGTTTTGTATTCCATTGGCTTTATTCATGACCATCGATCGGGTACATTGCCTCCTGCTGCTCCGTTTTGTATTCCATTGGCTTTATTCATGACCATCGATCGGGTACATTGTATCCTGCTGCTCCGTTTTGTATTCCATTGGCTTTAGTCATGACCATCGATCGGGTACATTGCCTCCTGCTGCTCCGTTTTGTATTCCTTTGGGTGTATTCATGACCATCGATCGGGTACATTGCCTCCTGCTGCTCCGTTTTGTGTTCCATTGCCTTTATTCATGACCATCGATCGGGTACATTGCCTCCTACTGCTCCGTTTTGTATTCCATTGGCTTTATTCATGACCATCGATCGGGTACATTGCCTCCTGCTGCTCCGTTTTGTATTCCATTGGCTTTATTCATGTCCATCGATCCGGTACATTGCCTCCTGCTGCTCCGTTTTGTATTCCATTGGCTTTATTCATGACCATCGATCGGGTACATTGCCTCCTGCTGCTCTGTTTTCTATTCCATTGGCTTTATTCATTACCATCGATCGGGTACATTGTATCCTGCTGTTCCGTTTTGTATTCCATTGGCTTTATTCATGACCATCGATCGGGTACATTGCCTCCTGCTGCTCCGTTTTGTATTCCATTGGCTTTATTCATGACCATCGATCGGGTACATTGCATCCTGCTGCTCTGCTTTGTATTCCATTGGCTTTATTCATGACCATCGATCGGGTACATTGCATCCGGCTGCTCCGTTTTGTATTCCATTGGCTTTATTCATGACCATCGATCGGGTACATTGTATCCTGCTGCTCCGTTTTGTATTCCATTGCCTATATTCACGACCATCGATCGGGTACATTGCCTTCTGCTGCTCCGTTTTGTATTCCATTGGCTTTATTCATGACCATCGATCGAGTACATTGTATCCTGCTGCTCCGTTTTGTATTCCATTGACTTTATTCATGACCATCGATCGGGTACAATGTCTACTGCTGCTACGTTTTGTATTCCATTGGGTGTATTCATGACCATCGATCGGGTACATTGCCTCCTGCTGCTCGGTTTTGTATTCCATTGGCTTTATTCATGACCATCGATCGGGTACATTGCCTCCTGCTGCTCCGTTTTGTATTCCATTGCCTTTATTCATGATCATCGATCGGGTACATTGCCTCCTGCTTCTCCGTTTTGTATTCCATTGGCTTTATTCATGACCATCGATCCTGTACATTGCCTCCTGCTGTTCCGTTTTCTATTCCATTGGCTTTATTCATGACCATCGATCGGGTACATTATATCCTGCTGCTCCGTTTTGTATTCCATTGGCTTTATTCATGACCATCGATCGGGTACATTGCCTCCTGCTGCTCCGTTTTGTATTCCATTGGCTTTATTCATGACCATCGATCGGGTACATTGCATCCTGCTGCTCCGCTTTGTATTCCATTGGCTTTATTCATGACCGTCGATCGGGTACATTGCTTCCTGCTGCTCCGTTTTGTATTCCATTGGCTTTATTCATGACCATCGATCGGGTGCATTGTATCCTGCTGCTCCGTTTTGTATTCCATTGGGTGTATTCATGACCATCGATCTGGTACATTGCCTCCTGCTGCTCCGTTTTGTATTCCATTGGCTATATTCATGACCATCGATCTGGTACATTGCCTCCTGCTGCTCCGTTTTGTATTCCATTGGCTTTATGCATGACCATCGATCGGGTACATTGTGTCCTGCTGCTCCGTTTTGTATTCCATTGGCTTTATTCATGATCATCGATCGGGTACATTGTCTCCTGCTGCTCCGCTTTGTAT
The DNA here is from genome assembly GCF_030144855.1 of Hypanus sabinus. Lineage (NCBI taxonomy): Eukaryota > Metazoa > Chordata > Chondrichthyes > Myliobatiformes > Dasyatidae > Hypanus > Hypanus sabinus. The sequence goes on along the minus strand of NW_026781451.1, from coordinate 151,287 downwards.
TCCAATGCCTTTATTCATGACCATCGATCGGGTTCATTGCCTCCTGCTGCTCCGTTTTGTATTCCATTGGCTTTATTCATGACCATCGATCTGTTACATTGCCGCCTGCTGCTCCGTTTTGTATTCCATTGGCTTTATTCATGACCATCGATCGGGTACATTGCCTCCTGCTGCTCCGTTTTGAATTCCATTGGCTTTACTCATGACCATCGATCGGGTACATTGCCTCCTGCTGCTGCGTTTTGTATTGCATTGGCTTTATTCATGACCATCGAACGGGTACATTGCCCCCTGCTGCTCCGTTTTGAATTCCATTGGCTTTATTCATGACCATCGATCGGGTACATTGTATCCTGCTGCTCCTTTTTTGTATTCCATTGGCTTTATTCATGACCATCGATCGGGTACATTGCCTCCTGCTGCTCCGTTTTGTATTCCATTGGCTTTATTCATGACCATCGATCCTGTACATTGCCTCCTGCTGTTCCGTTTTGTATTCCATTGGGTGTATTCATGACCATCGATCGGGTACATTGCCTCCTACTGCTCCGTTTTGTATTCCATTGGCTTTATTCATGACCATCGATCGGGTACATTGCCTCCTGCTGCTCCGTTTTGTATTCCATTGGCTTTATTCATGACCATCGATCGGGTACATTGCCTCCTGCTGCTCCGTTTTGTATTCCATTGGTTTTATTTATGTCCATCGATCGGGTACATTGTCTCCTGCTGCTCCGTTTTGTATTCCATTGGGTGTATTCATGACCATCGATCGGGTACATTGCCTCCTGCTGCTCCGTTTTGTATTCCATTGGTTTTATTCATGACCATCGATCGGGTACATTCCCTCCTGCTGTTCCGTTTTGTATTCCATTGGCTTTATTCATGACCATCGATCGGGTACATTGCCTCCTGCTGTTCCGTTTTGTATTCCATTGCCTTTATTCATGATCATCGATCGGGTACATTGTCTCCGGCTGCACCGTTTTGTATTCCATTGGGTGTATTCATGACCATCGATCGGGTACATTGCCTCCTGCTGCTCCGTTTTGTATTCCATTGGTTTTATTCATGACCATCGATCGGGTACATTGTCTCCTGCTGCTCTGTTTTGTATTCCATTGCCTTTATTCATGACCATCGATCGGGTACATTGCCTCCTGCTGCTCCGCTTTGTATTTCATTGCCTTTATTCATGACCATCGATCGGGTACATTGCCTCCTGCTGCTCCGTTTTCTATTCCATTGCCTTTATTAATGACCATCGATCGGGTACATTGTCTCCTCTTCTCCGCTTTCTATTCCATTGGCTTTATTCATGACCATCGATCCGGTACATTGCCTCCTGCTGCTCCGTTTTGTATTCCATTGGCTTTATTCATGACCATCGATCTGGTACATTGCCTCCTGCTGCTCTGTTTTGTATTCCATGGCTTTATTCATGACCATCGATCGGGTACATTGTATCCTGCTGTTCCGTTTTGTATTCCATTGCCTTTATTCACGACCATCGATCGGGTATATTGCCTCCTGCTGCTCCGTTTTGTATTCCATTGGCTTTATTCATGACCATCGATCGGGTACATTGCCTCCTGCTGCTCCGTTTTGTATTCCATTGGCTTTATTCATGACCATCGATCCGGTACATTGCCTCCTGCTGCTCCGTTTTGTATTCCATTGGCTTTATTCATGACCATCGATCGGGTACATTGCCTCCTGCTGCTCTGTTTTCTATTCCATTGGCTTTATTCATGACCATCGATCGGGTACATTGTATCCTGCTGTTCCGTTTTGTATTCCATTGGCTTTATTCATGACCATCGATCGGGTACATTGCCTCCTGCTGCTCCGTTTTGTATTCCATTGGCTTTATTCATGACCATCGATCGGGTACATTGCATCCTGCTGCTCCGCTTTGTATTCCATTGGCTTTATTCATGACCATCGATCGGGTACATTGCATCCGGCTGCTCCGTTTTGTATTCCATTGGCTTTATTCATGACCATCGATCGGGTACATTGTATCCTGCTGCTCCGTTTTGTATTCCATTGCCTTTATTCACGACCATCGATCGGGTACATTGCCTTCTGCTGCTCCGTTTTGTATTCCATTGGCTTTATTCATGACCATCGATCGAGTACATTGTATCCTGCTGCTCCGTTTTGTATTCCATTGACTTTATTCATGACCATCGATCGGGTACATTGTCTCCTGCTGCTACGTTTTGTATTCCATTGGGTGTATTCATGACCATCGATCGGGTACATTGCCTCCTGCTGCTCGGTTTTGTATTCCATTGGCTTTATTCATGACCATCGATCGGGTACATTGCCTCCTGCTGCTCCGTTTTGTATTCCATTGCCTTTATTCATGATCATCGATCGGGTACATTGCCTCCTGCTGCTCCGTTTTGTATTCCATTGGCTTTATTCATGACCATCGATCCTGTACATTGCCTCCTGCTGTTCCGTTTTCTATTCCATTGGCTTTATTCATGACCATCGATCGGGTACATTATATCCTGCTGCTCCGTTTTGTATTCCATTGGCTTTATTCATGACCATCGATCGGGTACATTGCCTCCTGCTGCTCCGTTTTGTATTCCATTGGCTTTATTCATGACCATCGATCGGGTACATTGCATCCTGCTGCTCCGCTTTGTATTCCATTGGCTTTATTCATGACCGTCGATCGGGTACATTGCTTCCTGCTGCTCCGTTTTGTATTCCATTGGCTTTATTCATGACCAACGATCGGGTGCATTGTATCCTGCTGCTCCGTTTTGTATTACATTGGCTTTATTCATGACCATCGATCGGGTACATTGTATCCTGCTGCTACGTTTTGTATTCCATTGGCTTTATTCATGACCATCGATCGGGTACATTGTCTCCTGCTGCTACGTTTTGTATTCCATTGGGTGTATTCATGACCATCGATCGGGTACATTGCCTCCTGCTGCTCCGTTTTGTATTCCATTGGCTTTATTCATGACCATCGATCGGGTACGTTGCCTCCTGCTCCTCGTTTTGTATTCCATTGCCTTTATTCATGATCATCGATCGGGTACATTGCCTCCTGCTGCTCCGTTTTGTATTCTATTGCCTTTATTCATGATCATCGATCGGGTACATTGCCTCCTGCTGCTCCGTTTTGTATTCCATTGGCTTTATTCATGACCATCGATCGGGTACATTGTATCCTGCTGTTCCGTTTTGTATTCCATTGGCTTTATTCATGACCATCGATCGGGTACATTGTATCCTGCTGTTCCGTTTTGTATTCCATTGGCTTTATTCATGACCATCGATCGGGTACATTGCCTCCTGCTGCTCCGTTTTGTATTCCATTGGCTTTATTCATGATTATCGATCGGGTACATTGCCTCCTGCTGCTCCGTTTTGTATTCCATTGGCTTTATTCATGACCATCGATCTGGTACATTGCCTCCTGCTGCTCCGTTTTGTATTCCATTGGCTTTATTCATGACCATCGATCGGGTACATTATATCCTGCTGCTCCGTTTTGTATTCCATTGGGTGTATTCATGACCATCGATCTGGTACATTGCCTCCTGCTGCTCCGTTTTGTATTCCATTGGCTTTATTCATGACCATCGATCGGGTACATTGTATCCTGCTGCTCCGTTTTGTATTCCATTGGCTTTATTCATGACAATCGATCGGGTAAATTGTATCCTGCTGCTCCTTTTTGTATTCCATTGGCTTTATTCATGACCATCGATCGGGTACATTGCCTCCTGCTGCTCCGTTTTGTATTCCATTGTCTTTATTCGTGACCATCGATCGGGTACATTGTATCCTGCTGTTCCGTTTTGTATTCCATTGCCTTTATTCACGACCATCGATCGGGTATATTGCCTCCTGCTGCTCCGTTTTGTATTCCATTGGCTTTATTCATGACCATCGATCGGGTACATTGCCTCCTGCTGCTCCGTTTTGTATTCCATTGGCTTTATTCATGACCATCGATCCGGTACATTGCCTCCTGCTGCTCCGTTTTGTATTCCATTGGCTTTATTCATGACCATCGATCGGGTACATTGCCTCCTGCTGCTCTGTTTTCTATTCCATTGGCTTTATTCATGACCATCGATCGGGTACATTGTATCCTGCTGTTCCGTTTTGTATTCCATTGGCTTTATTCATGACCATCGATCGGGTACATTGCCTCCTGCTGCTCCGTTTTGTATTCCATTGGCTTTATTCATGACCATCGATCGGGTACATTGCATCCTGCTGCTCCGCTTTGTATTCCATTGGCTTTATTCATGACCATCGATCGGGTACATTGCATCCGGCTGCTCCGTTTTGTATTCCATTGGCTTTATTCATGACCATCGATCGGGTACATTGTATCCTGCTGCTCCGTTTTGTATTCCATTGCCTTTATTCACGACCATCGATCGGGTACATTGCCTTCTGCTGCTCCGTTTTGTATTCCATTGGCTTTATTCATGACCATCGATCGAGTACATTGTATCCTGCTGCTCCGTTTTGTATTCCATTGACTTTATTCATGACCATCGATCGGGTACATTGTCTCCTGCTGCTACGTTTTGTATTCCATTGGGTGTATTCATGACCATCGATCGGGTACATTGCCTCCTGCTGCTCGGTTTTGTATTCCATTGGCTTTATTCATGACCATCGATCGGGTACATTGCCTCCTGCTGCTCCGTTTTGTATTCCATTGCCTTTATTCATGATCATCGATCGGGTACATTGCCTCCTGCTGCTCCGTTCTGTATTCCATTGGCTTTATTCATGACCATCGATCCTGTACAATGCCTCCTGCTGTTCCGTTTTCTATTCCATTGGTTTTATTCATGACCATCGATCGGGTACATTATATCCTGCTGCTCCGTTTTGTATTCCATTGGCTTTATTCATGACCATCGATCGGGTACATTGCCTCCTGCTGCTCCGTTTTGTATTCCATTGGCTTTATTCATGACCATCGATCGGGTACATTGCATCCTGCTGCTCCGCTTTGTATTCCATTGGCTTTATTCATGACCGTCGATCGGGTACATTGCTTCCTGCTGCTCCGTTTTGTATTCCATTGGCTTTATTCATGACCATCGATCGGGTGCATTGTATCCTGCTGCTCCGTTTTGTATTACATTGGCTTTATTCATGACCATCGATCGGGTACATTGTATCCTGCTGCTACGTTTTGTATTCCATTGGCTTTATTCATGACCATCGATCGGGTACATTGTCTCCTGCTGCTACGTTTTGTATTCCATTGGGTGTATTCATGACCATCGATCGGGTACATTGCCTCCTGCTGCTCCGTTTTGTATTCCATTGGCTTTATTCATGACCATCGATCGGGTACGTTGCCTCCTGCTCCTCGTTTTGTATTCCATTGCCTTTATTCATGATCATCGATCGGGTACATTGCCTCCTGCTGCTCCGTTTTGTATTCTATTGCCTTTATTCATGATCATCGATCGGGTACATTGCCTCCTGCTGCTCCGTTTTGTATTCCATTGGCTTTATTCATGACCATCGATCGGGTACATTGTATCCTGCTGTTCCGTTTTGTATTCCATTGGCTTTATTCATGACCATCGATCGGGTACATTGTATCCTGCTGTTCCGTTTTGTATTCCATTGGCTTTATTCATGACCATCGATCGGGTACATTGCCTCCTGCTGCTCCGTTTTGTATTCCATTGGCTTTATTCATGACCATCGATCGGGTACATTGCCTCCTGCTGCTCCGTTTTGTATTCCATTGGCTTTATTCATGACCATCGATCTGGTACATTGCCTCCTGCTGCTCCGTTTTGTATTCCATTGGCTTTATTCATGACCATCGATCGGGTACATTATATCCTGCTGCTCCGTTTTGTATTCCATTGGGTGTATTCATGACCATCGATCTGGTACATTGCCTCCTGCTGCTCCGTTTTGTATTCCATTGGCTTTATTCATGACCATCGATCGGGTACATTGTATCCTGCTGCTCCGTTTTGTATTCCATTGGCTTTATTCATGACAATCGATCGGGTAAATTGTATCCTGCTGCTCCTTTTTGTATTCCATTGGCTTTATTCATGACCATCGATCGGGTACATTGCCTCCTGCTGCTCCGTTTTGTATTCCATTGTCTTTATTCGTGACCATCGATCCTGTAGATTGCCTCCTGCTGCTCCGTTTTGTATTCCATTGTCTTTATTCGTGACCATCGATCGGGTACATTGCCTCCTGCTGCTCCGTTTTGTATTCCATTGGCTTTATTCCTGACCATCGATCGGGTACATTGCCTCCTGCTGCTCCGTTTTGTATTCCATTGGCTTTATTCATGACCATCGATCGGGTACATTGCATCCTGCTGTTCCGTTTTGTATTCCATTGGCTTTATTCATGAACATCGATCCGGTACATTGCCTCCTGCTGCTCCTTTTTGTATTCCATTGGCTTTATTCATGACCATCGATCGGGTACATTGCCTCCTGCTGCTCTGTTTTCTATTCCATTGGCTTTATTCATTACCATCGATCGGGTACATTGTATCCTGCTGTTCCGTTTTGTATTCCATTGGCTTTATTCATGACCATCGATCGGGTACATTGTATCCTGCTGTTCCGTTTTGTATTCCATTGGCTTTATTCATGACCATCGATCGGGTACATTGCCTCCTGCTGCTCCGTTTTGTATTCCATTGGCTTTATTCATGACCATCGATCGGGTACATTGCATCCTGCTGCTCCGCTTTGTATTCCATTGGCTTTATTCATGAGATCGATCGGGTACATTGCATCCGGCTGCTCCGTTTTGTATTCCATTGGCTTTATTCATGACCATCGATCGGGTACATTGTATCCTGCTGCTCCGTTTTGTATTCCATTGCCTTTATTCACGACCATCGATCGGGTACATTGCCTTCTGCTGCTCCGTTTTGTATTCCATTGGCTTTATTCATGACCATCGATCGGGTACATTGTATCCTGCTGCTACGTTTTGTTTTCCATTGGCTTTATTCATGACCATCGATCGGGTACATTGCCTCCTGCTGCTCCGTTTTGTATTCCATTGGCTTTATTCCTGACCATCGATCGGGTACATTTTCTCCTGCTGCTACGTTTTGTATTCCATTGGGTGTATTCATGACCATCGATCGGGTACATTGCCTCCTGCTGCTCCGTTTTGTATTCCATTGCCTTTATTCATGATCATCGATCGGGTACATTGCCTCCTGCTGCTCCGTTTTGTATTCCATTGACTTTATTCATGATCGTCGATCGGGTACATTGCCTCCTGCTGCTCCGTTTTGTATTCCATTGGCTTTATTCATGACCATCGATCGGGTACATTGCCTCCTGCTGTTCCGTTTTCTATTCCATTGGCTTTATTCATGACCATCGATCGGGTACATTATATCCTGCTGCTCCGTTTTGTATTCCATTGGCTTTATTCATCACCATCGATCGGGTACATTGCCTCCTGCTGCTCCGTTTATTCCATTGGCTTTATTCATGACCATCGATCGGGTACGTTGCCTCCTGCTGCTCCGTTTTGTATTCCATTGCCTTTATTCATGATCATCGATCGGGTACATTGCCTCCTGCTGCTCCGTTTTGTATTCTATTGCCTTTATTCATGATCATCGATCGGGTACATTGCCTCCTGCTGCTCCGTTTTGTATTCCATTGGCTTTATTCATGACCATCGATCGGGTACATTGTATCCTGCTGTTCCGTTTTGTATTCCATTGGCTTTATTCATGACCATCGATCGGGTACATTGTATCCTGCTGTTCCGTTTTGTATTCCATTGGCTTTATTCATGACCATCGATCGGGTACATTGCCTCCTGCTGCTCCGTTTTGTATTCCATTGGCTTTATTCATGACCATCGATCGGGTACATTGCCTCCTGCTGCTCCGTTTTGTATTCCATTGGCTTTATTCATGACCATCGATCTGGTACATTGCCTCCTGCTGCTCCGTTTTGTATTCCATTGGCTTTATTCATGACCATCGATCGGGTACATTATAACCTGCTGCTCCGTTTTGTATTCCATTGGCTTTATTCATGACCATCGATCTGGTACATTGCCTCCTGCTGCTCCGTTTTGTATTCCATTGGCTTTATTCATGACCATCGATCGGGTACATTGCCTCCTGCTGCTCCGTTTTGTATTCCATTGGCTTTATTCCTGACCATCGATCCTGTACATTGCCTCCTGCTGCTCCGTTTTGTATTCCATTGTCTTTATTCGTGACCATCGATCGGGTACATTGCCTCCTGCTGCTCCGTTTTGTATTCCATTGGCTTTATTCATGACCATCGATCGGGTACATTGCCTCCTGCTGCTCCGTTTTGTATTCCATTGGCTTTATTCATGACCATCGATCGGGTACATTGTATCCTGCTGCTCCGTTTTGTATTCCATTGGCTTTAGTCATGACCATCGATCGGGTACATTGCCTCCTGCTGCTCCGTTTTGTATTCCTTTGGGTGTATTCATGACCATCGATCGGGTACATTGCCTCCTGCTGCTCCGTTTTGTGTTTTATTGCCTTTATTCATGACCATCGATCGGGTACATTGCCTCCTACTGCTCCGTTTTGTATTCCATTGGCTTTATTCATGACCATCGATCGGGTACATTGCCTCCTGCTGCTCCGTTTTGTATTCCATTGGCTTTATTCATGACCATCGATCCGGTACATTGCCTCCTGCTGCTCCGTTTTGTATTCCATTGGCTTTATTCATGACCATCGATCGGGTACATTGCCTCCTGCTGCTCTGTTTTCTATTCCATTGGCTTTATTCATTACCATCGATCGGGTACATTGTATCCTGCTGTTCCGTTTTGTATTCCATTGGCTTTATTCATGACCATCGATCGGGTACATTGCCTCCTGCTGCTCCGTTTTGTATTCCATTGGCTTTATTCATGACCATCGATCGGGTACATTGCATCCTGCTGCTCCGCTTTGTATTCCATTGGCTTTATTCATGACCATCGATCGGGTACATTGCATCCGGCTGCTCCGTTTTGTATTCCATTGGCTTTATTCATGACCATCGATCGGGTACATTGTATCCTGCTGCTCCGTTTTGTATTCCATTGCCTTTATTCACGACCATCGATCGGGTACATTGCCTTCTGCTGCTCCGTTTTGTATTCCATTGGCTTTATTCATGACCATCGATCGAGTACATTGTATCCTGCTGCTCCGTTTTGTATTCCATTGACTTTATTCATGACCATCGATCGGGTACATTGTCTCCTGCTGCTACGTTTTGTATTCCATTGGGTGTATTCATGACCATCGATCGGGTACATTGCCTCCTGCTGCTCGGTTTTGTATTCCATTGGCTTTATTCATGACCATCGATCGGGTACATTGCCTCCTGCTGCTCCGTTTTGTATTCCATTGCCTTTATTCATGATCATCGATCGGGTACATTGCCTCCTGCTTCTCCGTTTTGTATTCCATTGGCTTTATTCATGACCATCGATCCTGTACATTGCCTCCTGCTGTTCCGTTTTCTATTCCATTGGCTTTATTCATGACCATCGATCGGGTACATTATATCCTGCTGCTCCGTTTTGTATTCCATTGGCTTTATTCATGACCATCGATCGGGTACATTGCCTCCTGCTGCTCCGTTTTGTATTCCATTGGCTTTATTCATGACCATCGATCGGGTACATTGCATCCTGCTGCTCCGCTTTGTATTCCATTGGCTTTATTCATGACCGTCGATCGGGTACATTGCTTCCTGCTGCTCCGTTTTGTATTCCATTGGCTTTATTCATGACCATCGATCGGGTGCATTGTATCCTGCTGCTCCGTTTTGTATTCCATTGGCTTTATTCATGACCATCGATCTGGTACATTGCCTCCTGCTGCTCCGTTTTGTATTCCATTGGCTTTATTCATGACCATCGATCGGGTACATTATATCCTGCTGCTCCGTTTTGTATTCCATTGGGTGTATTCATGACCATCGATCTGGTACATTGCCTCCTGCTGCTCCGTTTTGTATTCCATTGGCTATATTCATGACCATCGATCTGGTACATTGCCTCCTGCTGCTCCGTTTTGTATTCCATTGGCTTTATGCATGACCATCGATCGGGTACATTGTGTCCTGCTGCTCCGTTTTGTATTCCATTGGCTTTATTCATGATCATCGATCGGGTACATTGTCTCCTGCTGCTCCGCTTTGTATTCCAATGCCTTTATTCATGACCATCGATCGGGTTCATTGCCTCCTGCTGCTCCGTTTTGTATTCCATTGGCTTTATTCATGACCATCGATCTGTTACATTGCCGCCTGCTGCTCCGTTTTGTATTCCATTGGCTTTATTCATGACCATCGATCGGGTACATTGCCTCCTGCTGCTCCGTTTTGAATTCCATTGGCTTTACTCATGACCATCGATCGGGTACATTGCCTCCTGCTGCTGCGTTTTGTATTGCATTGGCTTTATTCATGACCATCGAACGGGTACATTGCCCCCTGCTGCTCCGTTTTGAATTCCATTGGCTTTATTCATGACCATCGATCGGGTACATTGTATCCTGCTGCTCCTTTTTTGTATTCCATTGGCTTTATTCATGACCATCGATCGGGTACATTGCCTCCTGCTGCTCCGTTTTGTATTCCATTGGCTTTATTCATGACCATCGATCCTGTACATTGCCTCCTGCTGTTCCGTTTTGTATTCCATTGGGTGTATTCATGACCATCGATCGGGTACATTGCCTCCTACTGCTCCGTTTTGTATTCCATTGGCTTTATTCATGACCATCGATCGGGTACATTGCCTCCTGCTGCTCCGTTTTGTATTCCATTGGCTTTATTCATGACCATCGATCGGGTACATTGCCTCCTGCTGCTACGTTTTGTATTCCATTGGTTTTATTTATGTCCATCGATCGGGTACATTGTCTCCTGCTGCTCCGTTTTGTATTCCATTGGGTGTATTCATGACCATCGATCGGGTAGATTGCCTCCTGCTGCTCCGTTTTGTAATCCATTGGCTTTATTCATGACCATCGATCGGGTACATTGTATCCTGCTGCTCCGTTTTGTATTCCATTGGCTTTATTCATGACCATCGATCGGGTACATTGCCTCCTGCTGCTCCGTTTTGTATTCCATTGGTTTTATTCATGACCATCGATCGGGTACATTCCCTCCTGCTGTTCCGTTTTGTATTCCATTGGCTTTATTCATGACCATCGATCGGGTACATTGCCTCCTGCTGTTCCGTTTTGTATTCCATTGCCTTTATTCATGATCATCGATCGGGTACATTGTCTCCTGCTGCACCGTTTTGTATTCCATTGGGTGTATTCATGACCATCGATCGGGTACATTGCCTCCTGCTGCTCCGTTTTGTATTCCATTGGTTTTATTCATGACCATCGATCGGGTACATTGTCTCCTGCTGCTCCGTTTTGTATTCCATTGCCTTTATTCATGACCATCGATCGGGTACATTGCCTCCTGCTGCTCCGCTTTGTATTTCATTGCCTTTATTCATGACCATCGATCGGGTACATTGCCTCCTGCTGCTCCGTTTTCTATTCCATTGCCTTTATTAATGACCATCGATCGGGTACATTGTCTCCTCTTCTCCGCTTTCTATTCCATTGGCTTTATTCATGACCATCGATCCGGTACATTGCCTCCTGCTGCTCCGTTTTGTATTCCATTGGCTTTATTCATGACCATCGATCTGGTACATTGCCTCCTGCTGCTCTGTTTTGTATTCCATGGCTTTATTCATGACCATCGATCGGGTACATTGTATCCTGCTGTTCCGTTTTGTATTCCATTGCCTTTATTCACGACCATCGATCGGGTATATTGCCTCCTGCTGCTCCGTTTTGTATTCCATTGGCTTTATTCATGACCATCGATCGGGTACATTGCCTCCTGCTGCTCCGTTTTGTATTCCATTGGCTTTATTCATGACCATCGATCCGGTACATTGCCTCCTGCTGCTCCGTTTTGTATTCCATTGGCTTTATTCATGACCATCGATCGGGTACATTGCCTCCTGCTGCTCTGTTTTCTATTCCATTGGCTTTATTCATTACCATCGATCGGGTACATTGTATCCTGCTGTTCCGTTTTGTATTCCATTGGCTTTATTCATGACCATCGATCGGGTACATTGCCTCCTGCTGCTCCGTTTTGTATTCCATTGGCTTTATTCATGACCATCGATCGGGTACATTGCATCCCGCTGCTCCGCTTTGTATTCCATTGGCTTTATTCATGACCATCGATCGGGTACATTGCCTCCTGCTGCTCCGTTTTGTATTCCATTGGCTTTATTCATGACCATCGATCGGGTACATTGCCTCCTGCTGCTCTGTTTTCTATTCCATTGGCTTTATTCATTACCATCGATCGGGTACATTGTATCCTGCTGTTCCGTTTTGTATTCCATTGGCTTTATTCATGACCATCGATCGGGTACATTGCCTCCTGCTGCTCCGTTTTGTATTCCATTGGCTTTATTCATGACCATCGATCGGGTACATTGCATCCTGCTGCTCCGCTTTGTATTCCATTGGCTTTATTCATGACCATCGATCGGGTACATTGCATCCGGCTGCTCCGTTTTGTATTCCATTGGCTTTATTCATGACCATCGATCGGGTACATTGTATCCTGCTGCTCCGTTTTGTATTCCATTGCCTTTATTCACGACCATCGATCGGGTAGATTGCCTCCTGCTGCTCCGTTTTGTAATCCATTGGCTTTATTCATGACCATCGATCGGGTACATTGTATCCTGCTGCTCCTTTTTTGTATTCCATTGGCTTTATTCATGACCATCGATCGGGTACATTGCCTCCTGCTGCTCCGTTTTGTATTCCATTGGCTTTATTCATGACCATCGATCCTGTACATTGCCTCCTGCTGTTCCGTTTTGTATTCCATTGGGTGTATTCATGACCATCGATCGGGTACATTGCCTCCTACTGCTCCGTTTTGTATTCCATTGGCTTTATTCATGACCATCGATCGGGTACATTGCCTCCTGCTGCTCCGTTTTGTATTCCATTGGCTTTATTCATGACCATCGATCGGGTACATTGCCTCCTGCTGCTCCGTTTTGTATTCCATTGGTTTTATTTATGTCCATCGATCGGGTACATTGTCTCCTGCTGCTCCGTTTTGTATTCCATTGGGTGTATTCATGACCATCGATCGGGTAGATTGCCTCCTGCTGCTCCGTTTTGTAATCCATTGGCTTTATTCATGACCATCGATCGGGTACATTGTATCCTGCTGCTCCGTTTTGTATTCCATTGGCTTTATTCATGACCATCGATCGGGTACATTGCCTCCTGCTGCTCCGTTTTGTATTCCATTGGTTTTATTCATGACCATCGATCGGGTACATTCCCTCCTGCTGTTCCGTTTTGTATTCCATTGGCTTTATTCATGACCATCGATCGGGTACATTGCCTCCTGCTGTTCCGTTTTGTATTCCATTGCCTTTATTCATGATCATCGATCGGGTACATTGTCTCCTGCTGCACCGTTTTGTATTCCATTGGGTGTATTCATGACCATCGATCGGGTACATTGCCTCCTGCTGCTCCGTTTTGTATTCCATTGGTTTTATTCATGACCATCGATCGGGTACATTGTCTCCTGCTGCTCCGTTTTGTATTCCATTGCCTTTATTCATGACCATCGATCGGGTACATTGCCTCCTGCTGCTCCGCTTTGTATTTCATTGCCTTTATTCATGACCATCGATCGGGTACATTGCCTCCTGCTGCTCCGTTTTCTATTCCATTGCCTTTATTAATGACCATCGATCGGGTACATTGTCTCCTCTTCTCCGCTTTCTATTCCATTGGCTTTATTCATGACCATCGATCCGGTACATTGCCTCCTGCTGCTCCGTTTTGTATTCCATTGGCTTTATTCATGACCATCGATCTGGTACATTGCCTCCTGCTGCTCTGTTTTGTATTCCATGGCTTTATTCATGACCATCGATCGGGTACATTGTATCCTGCTGTTCCGTTTTGTATTCCATTGCCTTTATTCACGACCATCGATCGGGTATATTGCCTCCTGCTGCTCCGTTTTGTATTCCATTGGCTTTATTCATGACCATCGATCGGGTACATTGCCTCCTGCTGCTCCGTTTTGTATTCCATTGGCTTTATTCATGACCATCGATCCGGTACATTGCCTCCTGCTGCTCCGTTTTGTATTCCATTGGCTTTATTCATGACCATCGATCGGGTACATTGCCTCCTGCTGCTCTGTTTTCTATTCCATTGGCTTTATTCATTACCATCGATCGGGTACATTGTATCCTGCTGTTCCGTTTTGTATTCCATTGGCTTTATTCATGACCATCGATCGGGTACATTGCCTCCTGCTGCTCCGTTTTGTATTCCATTGGCTTTATTCATGACCATCGATCGGGTACATTGCATCCTGCTGCTCCGCTTTGTATTCCATTGGCTTTATTCATGACCATCGATCGGGTACATTGCATCCGGCTGCTCCGTTTTGTATTCCATTGGCTTTATTCATGACCATCGATCGGGTACATTGTATCCTGCTGCTCCGTTTTGTATTCCATTGCCTTTATTCACGACCATCGATCGGGTACATTGCCTTCTGCTGCTCCGTTTTGTATTCCATTGGCTTTATTCATGACCATCGATCGAGTACATTGTATCCTGCTGCTCCGTTTTGTATTCCATTGACTTTATTCATGACCATCGATCGGGTACATTGTCTCCTGCTGCTACGTTTTGTATTCCATTGGGTGTATTCATGACCATCGATCGGGTACATTGCCTCCTGCTGCTCGGTTTTGTATTCCATTGGCTTTATTCATGACCATCGATCGGGTACATTGCCTCCTGCTGCTCCGTTTTGTATTCCATTGCCTTTATTCATGATCATCGATCGGGTACATTGCCTCCTGCTGCTCCGTTTTGTATTCCATTGGCTTTATTCATGACCATCGATCCTGTACATTGCCTCCTGCTGTTCCGTTTTCTATTCCATTGGCTTTATTCATGACCATCGATCGGGTACATTATATCATGCTGCTCCGTTTTGTATTCCATTGGCTTTATTCATGACCATCGATCGGGTACATTGCCTCCTGCTGCTCCGTTTTGTATTCCATTGGCTTTATTCATGACCATCGATCGGGTACATTGCATCCTGCTGCTCCGCTTTGTATTCCATTGGCTTTATTCATGACCGTCGATCGGGTACATTGCTTCCTGCTGCTCCGTTTTGTATTCCATTGGCTTTATTCATGACCATCGATCGGGTGCATTGTATCCTGCTGCTCCGTTTTGTATTACATTGGCTTTATTCATGACCATCGATCGGGTACATTGTATCCTGCTGCTACGTTTTGTATTCCATTGGCTTTATTCATGACCATCGATCGGGTACATTGTCTCCTGCTGCTACGTTTTGTATTCCATTGGGTGTATTCATGACCATCGATCGGGTACATTGCCTCCTGCTGCTCCGTTTTGTATTCCATTGGCTTTATTCATGACCATCGATCGGGTACGTTGCCTCCTGCTCCTCGTTTTGTATTCCATTGCCTTTATTCATGATCATCGATCGGGTACATTGCCTCCTGCTGCTCCGTTTTGTATTCTATTGCCTTTATTCATGATCATCGATCGGGTACATTGCCTCCTGCTGCTCCGTTTTGTATTCCATTGGCTTTATTCATGACCATCGATCGGGTACATTGTATCCTGCTGCTCCGTTTTGTATTCCATTGCCTTTATTCATGACCATCGATCGGGTACATTGTCTCCTGCTGCTCCGTTTTGTATTCCATTGCCTTTATTCATGACCATCGATCGGGTACATTGCCTCCTGCTGCTCCGCTTTGTATTTCATTGCCTTTATTCATGACCATCGATCGGGTACATTGCCTCCTGCTGCTCCGTTTTCTATTCCATTGCCTTTATTAATGACCATCGATCGGGTACATTGTCTCCTCTTCTCCGCTTTCTATTCCATTGGCTTTATTCATGACCATCGATCCGGTACATTGCCTCCTGCTGCTCCGTTTTGTATTCCATTGGCTTTATTCATGACCATCGATCTGGTACATTGCCTCCTGCTGCTCTGTTTTGTATTCCATGGCTTTATTCATGACCATCGATCGGGTACATTGTATCCTGCTGTTCCGTTTTGTATTCCATTGCCTTTATTCACGACCATCGATCGGGTATATTGCCTCCTGCTGCTCCGTTTTGTATTCCATTGGCTTTATTCATGACCATCGATCGGGTACATTGCCTCCTGCTGCTCCGTTTTGTATTCCATTGGCTTTATTCATGACCATCGATCCGGTACATTGCCTCCTGCTGCTCCGTTTTGTATTCCATTGGCTTTATTCATGACCATCGATCGGGTACATTGCCTCCTGCTGCTCTGTTTTCTATTCCATTGGCTTTATTCATTACCATCGATCGGGTACATTGTATCCTGCTGTTCCGTTTTGTATTCCATTGGCTTTATTCATGACCATCGATCGGGTACATTGCCTCCTGCTGCTCCGTTTTGTATTCCATTGGCTTTATTCATGACCATCGATCGGGTACATTGCATCCTGCTGCTCCGCTTTGTATTCCATTGGCTTTATTCATGACCATCGATCGGGTACATTGCATCCGGCTGCTCCGTTTTGTATTCCATTGGCTTTATTCATGACCATCGATCGGGTACATTGTATCCTGCTGCTCCGTTTTGTATTCCATTGCCTTTATTCACGACCATCGATCGGGTACATTGCCTTCTGCTGCTCCGTTTTGTATTCCATTGGCTTTATTCATGACCATCGATCGAGTACATTGTATCCTGCTGCTCCGTTTTGTATTCCATTGACTTTATTCATGACCATCGATCGGGTACATTGTCTCCTGCTGCTACGTTTTGTATTCCATTGGGTGTATTCATGACCATCGATCGGGTACATTGCCTCCTGCTGCTCGGTTTTGTATTCCATTGGCTTTATTCATGACCATCGATCGGGTACATTGCCTCCTGCTGCTCCGTTTTGTATTCCATTGCCTTTATTCATGATCATCGATCGGGTACATTGCCTCCTGCTGCTCCGTTTTGTATTCCATTGGCTTTATTCATGACCATCGATCCTGTACATTGCCTCCTGCTGTTCCGTTTTCTATTCCATTGGCTTTATTCATGACCATCGATCCGGTACATTATATCCTGCTGCTCCGTTTTGTATTCCATTGGCTTTATTCATGACCATCGATCGGGTACATTGCCTCCTGCTGCTCCGTTTTGTATTCCATTGGCTTTATTCATGACCATCGATCGGGTACATTGCATCCTGCTGCTCCGCTTTGTATTCCATTGGCTTTATTCATGACCGTCGATCGGGTACATTGCTTCCTGCTGCTCCGTTTTGTATTCCATTGGCTTTATTCATGACCATCGATCGGGTGCATTGTATCCTGCTGCTCCGTTTTGTATTACATTGGCTTTATTCATGACCATCGATCGGGTACATTGTATCCTGCTGCTACGTTTTGTATTCCATTGGCTTTATTCATGACCATCGATCGGGTACATTGTCTCCTGCTGCTACGTTTTGTATTCCATTGGGTGTATTCATGACCATCGATCGGGTACATTGCCTCCTGCTGCTCCGTTTTGTATTCCATTGGCTTTATTCATGACCATCGATCGGGTACGTTGCCTCCTGCTCCTCGTTTTGTATTCCATTGCCTTTATTCATGATCATCGATCGGGTACATTGCCTCCTGCTGCTCCGTTTTGTATTCTATTGCCTTTATTCATGATCATCGATCGGGTACATTGCCTCCTGCTGCTCCGTTTTGTATTCCATTGGCTTTATTCATGACCATCGATCGGGTACATTGTATCCTGCTGTTCCGTTTTGTATTCCATTGGCTTTATTCATGACCATCGATCGGGTACATTGTATCCTGCTGTTCCGTTTTGTATTCCATTGGCTTTATTCATGACCATCGATCGGGTACATTGCCTCCTGCTGCTCCGTTTTGTATTCCATTGGCTTTATTCATGACCATCGATCGGGTACATTGCCTCCTGCTGCTCCGTTTTGTATTCCATTGGCTTTATTCATGAACATCGATCTGGTACATTGCCTCCTGCTGCTCCGTTTTGTATTCCATTGGCTTTATTCATGACCATCGATCGGGTACATTATATCCTGCTGCTCCGTTTTGTATTCCATTGGGTGTATTCATGACCATCGATCTGGTACATTGCCTCCTGCTGCTCCGTTTTGTATTCCATTGGCTTTATGCATGACCATCGATCGGGTACATTGTGTCCTGCTGCTCCGTTTTGTATTCCATTGGCTTTATTCATGATCATCGATCGGGTACATTGTCTCCTGATGCTCCGCTTTGTATTCCAATGCCTTTATTCATGACCATCGATCGGGTTCATTGCCTCCTGCTGCTCCGTTTTGTATTCCATTGGCTTTATTCATGACCATCGATCTGTTACATTGCCGCCTGCTGCTCCGTTTTGTATTCCATTGGCTTTATTCATGACCATCGATCGGGTACATTGCCTCCTGCTGCTCCGTTTTGAATTCCATTGGCTTTACTCATGACCATCGATCGGGTACATTGCCTCCTGCTGCTGCGTTTTGTATTGCATTGGCTTTATTCATGACCATCGAACGGGTACATTGCCCCCTGCTGCTCCGTTTTGAATTCCATTGGCTTTATTCATGACCATCGATCGGGTACATTGTATCCTGCTGCTCCTTTTTTGTATTCCATTGGCTTTATTCATGACCATCGATCGGGTACATTGCCTCCTGCTGCTCCGTTTTGTATTCCATTGGCTTTATTCATGACCATCGATCCTGTACATTGCCTCCTGCTGTTCCGTTTTGTATTCCATTGGGTGTATTCATGACCATCGATCGGGTACATTGCCTCCTACTGCTCCGTTTTGTATTCCATTGGCTTTATTCATGACCATCGATCGGGAACATTGCCTCCTGCTGCTCCGTTTTGTATTCCATTGGCTTTATTCATGACCATCGATCGGGTACATTGCCTCCTGCTGCTCCGTTTTGTATTCCATTGGCTTTATTCATGACCATCGATCGGGTACATTGCCTCCTGCTGCTCCGTTTTGTATTCCATTGGCTTTATTCATGACCATCGATCGGGTACATTGTCTCCTGCTGTTCCGTTTTGTATTCCATTGCCTTTATTCATGATCATCGATCTGGTACATTGCCTCCTGCTGTTCCGTTTTGTATTCCATTGCCTTTATTCATGACCATCGATCGGGTACATTGCCTCCTGCTGCTCCGTTTTGTATTCCATTGGTTTTATTTATGTCCATCGATCGGGTACATTGTCCCCTGCTGCTCCGTTTTGTATTCCATTGGGTGTATTCATGACCATCGATCGGGTAGATTGCCTCCTGCTGCTCCGTTTTGTAATCCATTGGCTTTATTCATGACCATCGATCGGGTACATTGTATCCTGCTGCTCCGTTTTGTATTCCATTGGCTTTATTCATGACCATCGATCGGGTACATTGCCTCCTGCTGCTCCGTTTTGTATTCCATTGGTTTTATTCATGACCATCGATCGGGTACATTCCCTCCTGCTGTTCCGTTTTGTATTCCATTGGCTTTATTCATGACCATCGATCGGGTACATTGCATCCTGCTGCTCCGCTTTGTATTCCATTGGCTTTATTCATGACCGTCGATCGGGTACATTGCTTCCTGCTGCTCCGTTTTGTATTCCATTGGCTTTATTCATGACCATCGATCGGGTGCATTGTATCCTGCTGCTCCGTTTTGTATTACATTGGCTTTATTCATGACCATCGATCGGGTACATTGTATCCTGCTGCTACGTTTTGTATTCCATTGGCTTTATTCATGACCATCGATCGGGTACATTGTCTCCTGCTGCTACGTTTTGTATTCCATTGGGTGTATTCATGACCATCGATCGGGTACATTGCCTCCTGCTGCTCCGTTTTGTATTCCATTGGCTTTATTCATGACCATCGATCGGGTACGTTGCCTCCTGCTCCTCGTTTTGTATTCCATTGCCTTTATTCATGATCATCGATCGGGTACATTGCCTCCTGCTGCTCCGTTTTGTATTCTATTGCCTTTATTCATGATCATCGATCGGGTACATTGCCTCCTGCTGCTCCGTTTTGTATTCCATTGGCTTTATTCATGACCATCGATCGGGTACATTGTATCCTGCTGTTCCGTTTTGTATTCCATTGGCTTTATTCATGACCATCGATCGGGTACATTGTATCCTGCTGTTCCGTTTTGTATTCCATTGGCTTTATTCATGACCATCGATCGGGTACATTGCCTCCTGCTGCTCCGTTTTGTATTCCATTGGCTTTATTCATGACCATCGATCGGGTACATTGCCTCCTGCTGCTCCGTTTTGTATTCCATTGGCTTTATTCATGAACATCGATCTGGTACATTGCCTCCTGCTGCTCCGTTTTGTATTCCATTGGCTTTATTCATGACCATCGATCGGGTACATTATATCCTGCTGCTCCGTTTTGTATTCCATTGGGTGTATTCATGACCATCGATCTGGTACATTGCCTCCTGCTGCTCCGTTTTGTATTCCATTGGCTTTATGCATGACCATCGATCGGGTACATTGTGTCCTGCTGCTCCGTTTTGTATTCCATTGGCTTTATTCATGATCATCGATCGGGTACATTGTCTCCTGATGCTCCGCTTTGTATTCCAATGCCTTTATTCATGACCATCGATCGGGTTCATTGCCTCCTGCTGCTCCGTTTTGTATTCCATTGGCTTTATTCATGACCATCGATCTGTTACATTGCCGCCTGCTGCTCCGTTTTGTATTCCATTGGCTTTATTCATGACCATCGATCGGGTACATTGCCTCCTGCTGCTCCGTTTTGAATTCCATTGGCTTTACTCATGACCATCGATCGGGTACATTGCCTCCTGCTGCTGCGTTTTGTATTGCATTGGCTTTATTCATGACCATCGAACGGGTACATTGCCCCCTGCTGCTCCGTTTTGAATTCCATTGGCTTTATTCATGACCATCGATCGGGTACATTGTATCCTGCTGCTCCTTTTTTGTATTCCATTGGCTTTATTCATGACCATCGATCGGGTACATTGCCTCCTGCTGCTCCGTTTTGTATTCCATTGGCTTTATTCATGACCATCGATCCTGTACATTGCCTCCTGCTGTTCCGTTTTGTATTCCATTGGGTGTATTCATGACCATCGATCGGGTACATTGCCTCCTACTGCTCCGTTTTGTATTCCATTGGCTTTATTCATGACCATCGATCGGGTACATTGCCTCCTGCTGCTCCGTTTTGTATTCCATTGGCTTTATTCATGACCATCGATCGGGTACATTGCCTCCTGCTGCTCCGTTTTGTATTCCATTGGCTTTATTCATGACCATCGATCGGGTACATTGCCTCCTGCTGCTCCGTTTTGTATTCCATTGGCTTTATTCATGACCATCGATCTGGTACATTGCCTCCTGCTGTTCCGTTTTGTATTCCATTGCCTTTATTCATGACCATCGATCGGGTACATTGCCTCCTGCTGCTCCGTTTTGTATTCCATTGGTTTTATTTATGTCCATCGATCGGGTACATTGTCCCCTGCTGCTCCGTTTTGTATTCCATTGGGTGTATTCATGACCATCGATCGGGTAGATTGCCTCCTGCTGCTCCGTTTTGTAATCCATTGGCTTTATTCATGACCATCGATCGGGTACATTGTATCCTGCTGCTCCGTTTTGTATTCCATTGGCTTTATTCATGACCATCGATCGGGTACATTGCCTCCTGCTGCTCCGTTTTGTATTCCATTGGTTTTATTCATGACCATCGATCGGGTACATTCCCTCCTGCTGTTCCGTTTTGTATTCCATTGGCTTTATTCATGACCATCGATCGGGTACATTGCCTCCTGCTGTTCCGTTTTGTATTCCATTGCCTTTATTCATGATCATCGATCGGGTACATTGTCTCCTGCTGCACCGTTTTGTATTCCATTGGGTGTATTCATGACCATCGATCGGGTACATTGCCTCCTGCTGCTCCGTTTTGTATTCCATTGGTTTTATTCATGACCATCGATCGGGTACATTGTCTCCTGCTGCTCCGTTTTGTATTCCATTGCCTTTATTCATGACCATCGATCGGGTACATTGCCTCCTGCTGCTCCGCTTTGTATTTCATTGCCTTTATTCATGACCATCGATCGGGTACATTGCCTCCTGCTGCTCCGTTTTCTATTCCATTGCCTTTATTAATGACCATCGATCGGGTACATTGTCTCCTCTTCTCCGCTTTCTATTCCATTGGCTTTATTCATGACCATCGATCCGGTACATTGCCTCCTGCTGCTCCGTTTTGTATTCCATTGGCTTTATTCATGACCATCGATTTGGTACATTGCCTCCTGCTGCTCTGTTTTGTATTCCATGGCTTTATTCATGACCATCGATCGGGTACATTGTATCCTGCTGTTCCGTTTTGTATTCCATTGCCTTTATTCACGACCATCGATCGGGTATATTGCCTCCTGCTGCTCCGTTTTGTATTCCATTGGCTTTATTCATGACCATCGATCAGGTACATTGTATCCTGCTGCTACGTTTTGTATTCCATTGCCTTTATTCACGACCATCGATCGCGTACATTGCCTCCTGCTGCTCCGTTTTGTATTCCATTGCCTTTATTCATGACCATCGATCGGGTACATTGTATCCTGCTGTTCCGTTTTGTATTCCATTGCCTTTATTCACGACCATCGATCGGGTACATTGCCTCCTGCTGCTCCGTTTTGTATTCCATTGCCTTTATTCACGACCATCGATCGGGTACATTGTCTCCTGCTGCTCCGTTTTGTATTCCATTGCCTTTATTCACGACCATCGATCGCGTACATTGCCTCCTGCTGCTCCGTTTTGTATTCCATTGCCTTTATTCATGACCATCGATCGGGTACATTGTATCCTGCTGTTCCGTTTTGTATTCCATTGGCTTTATTCATGACCATCGATCTGGTACATTGCCTCCTGCTGCTCCGTTTTGTATTCCATTGGCTTTATTCATGACCATCGATCTGGTACATTGCCTCCTGCTGCTCCGTTTTGTATTCCATTGGCTTTATGCATGACCATCGATCGGGTACATTGTGTCCTGGTGCTCCGTTTTGTATTCCATTGGCTTTATTCATGATCATCGATCGGGTACATTGCCTCCTGCTGCTCCGTTTTGTATTCCATTGGCTTTATTCATGACCATCGATCGGGTACATTGTATCCTGCTGCTCCTTTTTGTATTCCATTGGCTTTATTCATGACCATCGATCGGGTACATTGCCTCCTGCTGCTCCGTTTTGTATTCCATTGGCTTTATTCATGACCATCGATCCTGTACATAGCCTCCTGCTGCTCCGTTTTGTATTCCATTGGCTTTATTCATGACCATCGATCTGTTACATTGCCTCCTGCTGCTCCGTTTTGTATTCCATTGGCTTTATTCATGACCATCGATCCTGTACATTGCCTCCTGCTGTTCCGTTTTGTATTCCATTGGCTTTAGTCATGACCATCGATCGGGTACATTGCCTCCTGCTGCTCCGTTTTGTATTCCATTGGCTTTAGTCATGACCATCGATCGGGTACATTGCCTCCTGCTGCTCCGTTTTGCATTCCCTTGGCTTTATTCATGACCATCGATCGGGTACATTGTATCCTGCTGTTCCGTTTTGTATTCCATTGGGTCTATTCATGACCATCCATCGGGTACATTGCCTCCTGCTGCTCCGTTTTGTATTCCATTGGGTTTATTCATGACCATCGATCGGGTACATTGTATCCTGCTGTTCCGTTTTGTATTCCATTGGGTTTATTCATGACCATCGATCGGGTACATTGCCACCTGCTGTTCCGTTTTGTAATCCATTGGGGTTATTCATGACCATCGATCGGGTACATTGCCTCCTGCTGCTCCGTTTTGTATTCCATTGGCTTTATTC
Source organism: Hypanus sabinus (assembly GCF_030144855.1). NCBI lineage: Eukaryota > Metazoa > Chordata > Chondrichthyes > Myliobatiformes > Dasyatidae > Hypanus > Hypanus sabinus. The sequence continues at coordinate 127,167 of NW_026781451.1, read as the reverse complement.
ATGGTCATCGATCGGGTACATTGCCTCCTGCTGCTCCGTTTTGTATTCCATTGGCTTTATTCATGACCATCGATCGGGTACATTGTATCCTGCTGCTCCGTTTTGTATTCCATTGGCTTTATTCATGACAATCGATCGGGTAAATTGTATCCTGCTGCTCCTTTTTGTATTCCATTGGCTTTATTCATGACCATCGATCGGGTACATTGCCTCCTGCTGCTCCGTTTTGTATTCCATTGTCTTTATTCGTGACCATCGATCCTGTACATTGCCTCCTGCTGCTCCGTTTTGTATTCCATTGTCTTTATTCGTGACCATCGATCGGGTACATTGCCTCCTGCTGCTCCGTTTTGTATTCCATTGGCTTTATTCCTGACCATCGATCGGGTACATTGCCTCCTGCTGCTCCGTTTTGTATTCCATTGGCTTTATTCATGACCATCGATCGGGTACATTGTATCCTGCTGCTCCGTTTTGTATACCATTGGCTTTAATCATGACCATCGATCGGGTACATTGCCTCCTGCTGCTCCGTTTTGTATTCCATTGGGTGTATTCATGACCATCGATCGGGTACATTGCCTCCTGCTGCTCCGTTTTGTGTTCCATTGCCTTTATTCATGACCATCGATCGGGTACATTGCCTCCTACTGCTCCGTTTTGTATTCCATTGGCTTCATTCATGACCATCGTTCGGGTACATTGCCTCCTGCTGCTCCGTTTTGTATTCCATTGGCTTTATTCATGACCATCGATCCGGTACATTGCCTCCTGCTGCTCCGTTTTGTATTCCATTGGCTTTATTCATGACCATCGATCGGGTACATTGCCTCCTGCTGCTCCGTTTTCTATTCCATTGGCTTTATTCATTACCATCGATCGGGTACATTGTATCCTGCTGTTCCGTTTTGTATTCCATTGGCTTTATTCATGACCATCGATCGGGTACATTGCCTCCTGCTGCTCCGTTTTGTATTCCATTGTCTTTATTCATGACCATCGATCGGGTACATTGCATCCTGCTGCTCCGCTTTGTATTCCATTGGCTTTATTCATGAGCATCGATCGGGTACATTGCATCCGGCTGCTCCGTTTTGTATTCTATTGGCTTTATTCATGACCATCGATCGGGTACATTGCCTCCTGCTGCTCCGTTTTGTGTTCCATTGCCTTTATTCATGACCATCGATCGGGTACATTGTATCCTGCTGCTACGTTTTGTTTTCCATTGGCTTTATTCATGACCATCGATCGGGTACATTGCCTCCTGCTGCTCCGTTTTGTATTCCATTGGCTTTATTCATGACCATCGATCGGGTACATTTTCTCCTGCTGCTACGTTTTGTATTCCATTGGGTGTATTCATGACCATCGATCGGGTACATTGCCTCCTGCTGCTCCGTTTTGTATTCCATTGCCTTTATTCATGATCATCGATCGGGTACATTGCCTCCTGCTGCTCCGTTTTGTATTCCATTGACTTTATTCATGATCGTCGATCGGGTACATTGCCTCCTGCTGCTCCGTTTTGTATTCCATTGGCTTTATTCATGACCATCGATCGGGTACATTGCCTCCTGCTGTTCCGTTTTCTATTCCATTGGCTTTATTCATGACCATCGATCGGGTACATTATATCCTGCTGCTCCGTTTTGTATTCCATTGGCTTTATTTATGACCATCGATCGGGTACATTGCCTCCTGCTCCTCGTTTTGTATTCCATTGCCTTTATTCATGATCATCGATCGGGTACATTGCCTCCTGCTGCTCCGTTTTGTATTCCATTGCCTTTATTCATGATCATCGATCGGGTACATTGCCTCCTGCTGCTCCGTTTTGTATTCTATTGCCTTTATTCATGATCATCGATCGGGTACATTGCCTCCTGCTGCTCCGTTTTGTATTCCATTGGCTTTATTCATGACCATCGATCGGGTACATTGTATCCTGCTGTTCCGTTTTGTATTCCATTGGCTTTATTCATGACCATCGATCGGGTACATTGTATCCTGCTGTTCCGTTTTGTATTCCATTGGCTTTATTCATGACCATCGATCGGGTACATTGCCTCCTGCTGCTCCGTTTTGTATTCCATTGGCTTTATTCATGACCATCGATCTGGTACATTGCCTCCTGCTGCTCCGTTTTGTATTCCATTGGCTTTATTCATGACCATCGATCGGGTACATTATAACCTGCTGCTCCGTTTTGTATTCCATTGGCTTTATTCATGACCATCGATCTGGTACATTGCCTCCTGCTGCTCCGTTTTGTATTCCATTGGCTTTATTCATGACCATCGATCGGGTACATTGCCTCCTGCTGCACCGTTTTGTATTCCATTGGCTTTATTCCTGACCATCGATCCTGTACATTGCCTCCTGCTGCTCCGTTTTGTATTCCATTGTCTTTATTCGTGACCATCGAACGGGTACATTGCCTCCTGCTGCTCCGTTTTGTATTCCATTGGCTTTATTCATGACCATCGATCGGGTACATTGCCTCCTGCTGCTCCGTTTTGTATTCCATTGGCTTTATTCATGACCATCGATCGGGTACATTGTATCCTGCTGCTCCGTTTTGTATTCCATTGGCTTTAGTCATGACCATCGATCGGGTACATTGCCTCCTGCTGCTCCGTTTTGTATTCCTTTGGGTGTATTCATGACCATCGATCGGGTACATTGCCTCCTGCTGCTCCGTTTTGTGTTCCATTGCCTTTATTCATGACCATCGATCGGGTACATTGCCTCCTACTGCTCCGTTTTGTATTCCATTGGCTTTATTCATGACCATCGATCGGGTACATTGCCTCCTGCTGCTCCGTTTTGTATTCCATTGGCTTTATTCATGACCATCGATCCGGTACATTGCCTCCTGCTGCTCCGTTTTGTATTCCATTGGCTTTATTCATGACCATCGATCGGGTACATTGCCTCCTGCTGCTCTGTTTTCTATTCCATTGGCTTTATTCATTACCATCGATCGGGTACATTGTATCCTGCTGTTCCGTTTTGTATTCCATTGGCTTTATTCATGACCATCGATCGGGTACATTGCCTCCTGCTGCTCCGTTTTGTATTCCATTGGCTTTATTCATGACCATCGATCGGGTACATTGCATCCGGCTGCTCCGTTTTGTATTCCATTGGCTTTATTCATGACCATCGATCGGGTACATTGTATCCTGCTGCTCCGTTTTGTATTCCATTGCCTTTATTCACGACCATCGATCGGGTACATTGCCTTCTGCTGCTCCGTTTTGTATTCCATTGGCTTTATTCATGACCATCGATCGAGTACATTGTATCCTGCTGCTCCGTTTTGTATTCCATTGACTTTATTCATGACCATCGATCGGGTACATTGTCTCCTGCTGCTACGTTTTGTATTCCATTGGGTGTATTCATGACCATCGATCGGGTACATTGCCTCCTGCTGCTCGGTTTTGTATTCCATTGGCTTTATTCATGACCATCGATCGGGTACATTGCCTCCTGCTGCTCCGTTTTGTATTCCATTGCCTTTATTCATGATCATCGATCGGGTACATTGCCTCCAGCTGCTCCGTTTTGTATTCCATTGGCTTTATTCATGACCATCGATCCTGTACATTGCCTCCTGCTGTTCCGTTTTCTATTCCATTGGCTTTATTCATGACCATCGATCGGGTACATTATATCCTGCTGCTCCGTTTTGTATTCCATTGGCTTTATTCATGACCATCGATCGGGTACATTGCCTCCTGCTGCTCCGTTTTGTATTCCATTGGCTTTATTCATGACCATCGGTCGGGTACATTGCATCCTGCTGCTCCGCTTTGTATTCCATTGGCTTTATTCATGACCGTCGATCGGGTACATTGCATCCTGCTGCTCCGTTTTGTATTCCATTGGCTTTATTCATGAACATCGATCGGGTGCATTGTATCCTGCTGCTCCGTTTTGTATTCCATTGGCTTTATTCATGACCATCGATCGGGTACATTGTATCCTGCTGCTACGTTTTGTATTCCATTGGCTTTATTCATGACCATCGATCGGGTACATTGTCTCCTGCTGCTACGTTTTGTATTCCATTGGGTGTATTCATGACCATCGATCGGGTACATTGCCTCCTGCTGCTCCGTTTTGTATTCCATTGGCTTTATTCATGACCATCGATCGGGTACGTTGCCTCCTGCTCCTCGTTTTGTATTCCATTGCCTTTATTCATGATCATCGATCGGGTACATTGCCTCCTGCTGCTCCGTTTTGTATTCCATTGGCTTTATTCATGACCATCGATCGGGTACATTGCCTCCTGCTGCTCCGTTTTGTATTCCATTGGCTTTATTCGTGACCATCGATCCGGTACATTGTATCCTGCTGCTCCGTTTTGTATTCCATTGGCTTTAGTCATGACCATCGATCGGGTACATTGCCTCCTGCTGCTCGGTTTAGTATTCCATTGGGTGTATTCATGACCATCGATCGGGTACATTGCCTCCTACTGCCTCGTTTTGTATTCCATTGGCTTTATTCATGACCTTCGATCGGGTACATTGCCTCCTGCTGCTCCGTTTTCTATTCCATTGGCTTTATTCATTACCATCGATCGGGTACATTGTATCCTGCTGTTCCGTTTTGTATTCCTTTGGGTTTATTCATGACCATCGATCGGGTACATTGCATCCTGCTATTCCGTTTTGTATTCCATTGGCTTTATTCACGACCATCGATCGGGTACATTGCCTCCTGCTGCTCCGTTTTGTATTCCATTGGCTTTATTCATGACCATCGATCGGGTACATTGCCTCCTGCTGCTCCGTTTTCTATTCCATTGGCTTTATTCATGACCATCGATCGGGTACATTGCCTCCTGCTGCTCCGTTTTCTATTCCATTGGCTTTATTCATTACCATCGATCGGGTACATTGTATCCTGCTGTTCCGTTTTGTATTCCATTGGCTTTATTCATGACCATCGATCGGGTACATTGTATCCTGCTGTTCCGTTTTGTATTCCATTGGCTTTATTCATGACCATCGATCGGGTACATTGTATCCTGCTGTTCCGTTTTGTATTCCATTGGCTTTATTCATGACCATCGATCGGGTACATTGTATCCTGCTGCTCCGTTTTCTATTCCATTGGCTTTATTCATGACCATCGATCGGGTACATTGCCTCCTGCTGCTCCGTTTTCTATTCCATTGGCTTTATTCATTACCATCGATCGGGTACATTGTATCCTGCTGTTCCGTTTTGTATTCCATTGGCTTTATTCATGACCATCGATCGGGTACATTGTCTTCTGCTGTTCCGTTTTGTATTCCATTGGCTTTATTCATGACCATCGATCGGGTACATTGTCTCCTGCTGTTCCGTTTTGTATTCCATTGGCTTTATTCATGACCATCGATCTGGTACATTGCATCCTGCTGCTCCGTTTTGTATTCCATTGGCTTTATTCATGACCATCGATCGGGTTCATTGCCTCCTGCTGCTCCGTTTTGTATTCCATTGGCTTTATTCATGACCATCGATCGGGTACATTGCCTCCTGCTGCTCCGTTTTGTATTCCATTGGCTTTATTCATGACCATCGATCGGGTACATTGTCTCCTGCTGCTCCGTTTTGTATTCCTTTGGGTTTACTGCGCCTTTCTCTATGTTTAAATTTCTACACTTTTTCAGTCCAGAGTTCATGTTTATATCTTTAGAAAATGGGTCTACTACTTGCATTAATTGTTTTAGCTTTACTGATGAAATATTATCGTTCTTTCATTACTATTATTATTTACACGCTGTTTCCCTCTTTTGCACATCGGCTGTTTGTTAGACCATCTCTTTGTCTAGTTTTCCATTCAGTCTGTTGTATTTCTTTGTTGTAGTGTGAGTGCATGCAAGAATACGATTCACAAGGCAGTGTATATTGACATAGATGTGGCTTGATAAGAGATTTACTTCGGTCTGTGATTTTGAAAGCGGATGTTTGAGGAAGCTCTGTCGTGAGACGTTACCTGGGAACTGCAGGAATATGGCGGTGAAGCTGTAATAATGTCAGTCAGGGTTGTATTGAATGACGGAGAGGGCGGGGTGAAGCGTCCACCTTTAGTCCCTCATGTCAGTCATTCATTCATCCATTTTTCACCAACTTTCTCTGGGAATCGCTCAATCAAACCATCAGCCTTCCGATGGAGAGAATTGCAGAGTTTCAATCCAGGAGCCACGAGATGAGGTTGGCGTGTTAGTAACACCCCCTACCCCCGTAACTATTTATCATCGTGTGAGATTTTCTCACTTATGGGAATATCTCGAGATCTCCATGCCTTGCCCTTTTCACATCATAAATTTCACAGAGAACATCACTCATTCTCTGAACCTATAAGCAACGCAGATCTACATCATTCAAATTCAGCGAATTGTCATTCAAACCTATGCACCTATCCCGCCAAGAAAAACCACGCAGGGCATACAACTCACAGACATAACACATAAAAATATTATCACAAACGAATTAGCGAACCAGTTAAACCAGGCACTCAGACAATGGAATACGAGATGACTTCCGCAAATTATGGAGAAGCTGCTTGAGTTGCTGAAAGGTCTGAATGTAAATAAGTCACCTGAACCAGATGGACAACACCACAGAGGTAGATGAAATGATTGTGGAGGCATCCTGCAACAATCACTAGATACTGGGAGGGTTTCGACCGAGTGGAAAATTACAAATGCCACTCCCTCTTTAAAAGGAAAGCAGGCAAATGACAGGAAAATTACTTGAGAACAAAGGGCTGTTCATTTCACTCACGCAGCCATCACGTGATGAAAGCCGCAGATGCAAATTCACCCATAGACAGGAATAGGGTGGTGACCTGATACAGAATGGAGGAGGGAGGGGGTTGTGCGAGAGAGGATCAGAGAGATGCCATGCAATGTGTGTGGCTGAATATTCTGTTTCTCTACAAAGTATTCCAATTATTCACTCGTGCTTCTGTTGCCATTACAGTTCCAATATATTTGGTTATGTCTGTTGTTCACCGCATGCAGACAGATTGAGAAGGGGGGGTGCGTGTTTAACATCAGAGAGCCGTGTAATGTTTGGTGAAACAGGAAGCTTTGGCACAATGCATTGAGGTGCCTGGGGGCGGGAATGCGGAGTGTGAAAAAGTGAAAGACAGCAGAGGTGAGAGAGGAAAGGAAAAAGAGTTTTCCAGTCATAGAGCACAGAAACAGGCCGTTTGGCCCACTGGGTTCATGCTGACCATCAAACACCATTGACACTGATCCTATGCAAATCCCACGGAATTGTCTCCATATTTTCCCCAGAGGCAGTTTTCTGTGATCATGCAATCTACTGGTCAGTATGTGCAACGAAACCAGGAAACCCTGCTCTGGAGTTACGTCCTCAGGTCCCTTACATCCCATGATGAAATAAGACAACACAATAGGAGCAAAAGGACCTACCACTGACCCTCAGACCTGTTCCGTCACTCACTGGTTCACTTGTCCCCGTCCTCCACCAATGCACAGGAACGGAGAAGCCCATGAAATGTGATGGATTGAGCCCAGTCATCAGGAAAGGTTCCCCCCGCCCCCCACTCCGCCTTAGAGCACATCTACAAGGAGGTTTGAAGCAAGAACACAGCATCCAACATCAGGAAACCCCACTGATCAGACCATGCCGTCATTTCGCTGCCTACTTTGGGCAGAGGGTCAGCAGCCTTAGCTCTCACACAAGCAAACCAAGAACAGTGATATGCTTCAATCATCAGGCTGCTGGCCCAATGTGGATAACATCACTCACCTGAATCCTAACTGACTCCACAACCTATGGACTCACTTTCAAGGACTCTACATCTCATGTTCTCAGTATTGTATTATTCAATTAAATATCCATCTACACTGCCTTGTAAAATTACTCCCCCTGAACATTTTGTTCGCATTAATAAGTGTTGCAACCAGGGATCTTGACCAATTCATCTGAGAATTTTTATTTGTGAATCACATGCTCCTTTTCTTTCCCCCGTGGAGCTGAAACAAAGAGCAAAAATGATAAACTTTGAAAAACTAAAAATTCAAAAACTGATATGTCCGTAGATCAAAAGTATTCATTCCCCCTCCCCCCTTTGCCTTGTACTTAGTTGAACCATCACTCACAGCTGGTAATATGGGCAATATTATTTTATGATAAGTCTCTATTAGGGTGTGCCTTTTTATTTTAACCAAAGCTTCTCCCTTGTTGTTCTTCCATAGTTCCCCTTTTTGTGGAAGGCTTTAAAGATTGTGGAGCCATGAACTTCATCTCCAGTTGCCATCACTGACTGCTGCAGCTCACTCAGAGTGACAGATTGGTTTACAGTATAAGGTGGCGCCACTGAAGTCGTGCGACAACATACTGGCTGTTTATAAACCTAGAAATACAATTAAATAATAAGTACCTTATTAAAACATATTTTCGATGGAGAATTCAGCGATCACCGTCAATAACGAAGGGGCGAGCCCGCCTCGAGGGTGGAGGCATGCACATGTGAGACAGGGTCGGAGAGAAGTCGAGTCATGTTGCAGGAGAAGTAGTCGGAACAAGGTCGAGGCAGACTGGAGGTGAGCGGAGCGGAGAGGAGTGTCAAAGACCATGTTCCTAAACTGAGAGCGAGGTCTGATTGATCCAAGTGCGTGGCCTATTTGGAAAGGTGGGGTAAGGACCGTAGTGAAGTGACAGGGCCCGGGTCCCAGTGCGGGAGAGTGGACCATTTAAATGCCGGGTGTCAGGAACAGAGGCGAGGGTTGCACCGGTTCTGTTCGTTCCTGCTCTTTATGATTCCCCTGGTCCTGTCTTATTACAATAAAATTGCCTGCCCGGCGTGTCCCAATTTAAACCCTGAATCCATATATTTTACCAAAACCACCTTAAATTGAGCGTCCGCTTTTCTGAACCGTCTCTATAGCTGCGCATTTACTGACCGAACCTAATGTTTCTAAACACAAAGAGCACAAAGATTATAAACTTAGAAATCTGGCTCCTTAACCATCAATCATCAACGACGGAGTGACATCTTCCAGTACAGCTATGTCCGTTTCTCCTCTCACTATTGCAGAAGCGATCTCTCTTTCTCTCTCTCTCTCTCCTGCCGGTGAGCGACAGAGATCCTGTCTGAGATGTCGAAGTGTTAAGACAGATAGTAGTTTTTGATGGAGTCGAGATCACGGTATCTGGATGATCACTTGAATCAACAAGGCGCAGGATGGTATGAACCAAGTGTGTTTAATTGGATTGGTGTAGATGGGTACTTGATGGCCAGCATGGACTGGATGGGCCAAAAGGCCTGTCAGTGCTACAAGATTTCATGGTTACAGTGGTTTCAAAGTTTGACGTAAATTTATTTTCAATGAACGTACAGAACATGTCCTACACCAGCCTGAAATTCACTCTCTTGCAGGCACTCAGTGTCACAAAGAAATACAATAGAATTAACGAAAAAACTACACACAGATACAGACCAACAAACAACCAATGTGCAAAAGACAAACTGTGCAAATATATAAACACACAAATAATAATAAATGGATAAAGAGAGTGCCCTGAAAAGTTATTCAGCCCCACAACTATTTGGATTACAGTGTGCATTGAAGTAGGATTTTTGTGGTAATCTATAAAACAGTGTGATCATTCGAATCAGAAGAACAAATTCAAAACCTGACAATTCACTAAAAATTAAACACCAAAATTGTGAGGCTGTAAAATTACCCCCCACCCTTTGTACTATGACTTTCTTCCGGTGCAATACATTACCATACCAACTCACCCAACCTGCTGACGTAGAGAATTGGAGGATCACCTGTTTTCCATGCATTCATAAGAATAAATACGCCATCTCTCTGTAAGGTTCAAATACCCGGAAGATTTTCAACAGACCAAACCAAAATGAAGACAATAGTGCATTCAAGACAAGTCAAGGAAATGATCATAGAGAAGCATAAATCGGGGAAAGGGTGCAAGACCATCCCAAAGGCACTGAACGTACCTCAGAGCACAGACAGTCGATGGTGAAACCACAACCACACTGTCTCGGTCAGGCTGCCCCCTCAGAACTCAGTCACCGGAGAAGAGTGGCACTTGAAAGAGAGGCTCCTGTCAAGCCAACAAAAACAAAGTTCAAAGTACATTTACTATCAAAGTATGTGTAAATTATACAGACTTGAGATTTGTCTCCATACAGGCAGCCATGAACATGAAACCTGTAACAATCCATAAAAAAGACCAACTAACACCCAAAGCACAAAATGAGAGAAAAAAAAACACAAATCATGCAAACAATAAAAACAAGCAACAGCTTTCAGAATGAACAAGTGGACACGAAGCCCATAGCCGGCCCACAGCCTCAGCCTCAATGCAGCAGTGAACAGAACCAGCCAGACCCTCGCTTGTGGTCCCAACAACCTGCGATTTCAATCGATCTGTCCCAGCGTTTAAATTGTCTAATCTCCCAAATCTCCTTCTTTTGAAGGAGTTAAGTGCACCAAGTTCCTGGGAGTTCACATCAAGGATGACCTCACCTGGTCCTTCAACATCACCTCCCTGAGTAAGAAGGCACAGCAGTACCTCCACTTCCTAAGGAGATTGAGGCAAGCCCCCAACCTCTTCTGAAACGAATTCTGTAGGAGCACAACTGAGAGCTCCATTTGTTAAGGGAGCAGCAGAGCATTGGGCCAGACGTCCCAACAAAGGACTGAGAGGGGTCTCCCTACCATCCATCAGGACCAATGCCGTCGGTATAATGAAGGATCCCACCCATACATCCAGTATCCTCTAATTTTCTACCATCAGGCAGGAGACTCCGATACGTTTAATTCGTCCAATCTCTGGGTCGTGACCCACACCAGGACCCGAACCCTGTCACATCGATGCCATGAGATATAGGAGCAGAATTGGGCAGTTTGGCCCATCGAGTCTACTCTGCCATTTCATCATGGCTGATCCGATTGTCAGCTGCTGTGACAAAGAATTCCACAGATTCACCACTCTCTGGCTGAAAAAATTCCTCCCTATATCTATTCTAAAAGGAGGCCTCTCTATTCTGAGGCTCTCCTCTGGTTGTAGACTCTCCCATCAGAGGGAACATCCTCTCCATATCCATTCTATCAAGCCCTTTCACCATTCGATAGGTTTCAATGAGGTCAACATCCATTCTCCTGAACTCAAGCGGATACATGGAATCCATGAACACTACCTCAGTACTGTTTTGTTTCTGTCTGTTTTTCTTTGAACGACTTACTTTATAATAAAAGAAGTAAGACATTTATGTATCACTGTAAGTCAGGTTTGTTTTCCGGTTATATCATTGTGCTGCTGCCGTAAAGATAACGAATATCACGACATCTGCCGGTGATATTAAACCTGATCCTGATTCTGAAGTTCACAGGTTGAAACAGGAAGCACCGGCACAATCTGAGGTGTTGAGGGGATTGGGGAGAGCGAGACCGTACAGCTGAGAGAGGAAGGGAGAGAGAAAGTCACAGAGACACACAACACAGAAACAGGCCCTTTGGCCCACTGGGTACGTGCTGACCATCAAACACCATTGACACTGATCCTACGCTGATCCCAGGTTATTGGCTCCACATTTCCCCGGAGGTAGTTTTCTGTGGTCATTTGATCTACTGATCAGTGCGTGGAACAAAACCAGGACAGCCTACTCTGGAGTTTCCTCATGAGGCCCCTCTATCTCAATATGCAAGAAGACAGCACGCTAGGAGCAGAAGACGACCCAGGCTCCTCAAGCCCGGGCCACCACTCATTAATTTGACTCATTCCCACACCAGTGCACAAAAATGGAGAAGCTTATTAAAAGTGGTCGATACAGCCCAGTCCCCCAGGACAAGCTCTCCGCACCATCGAGCTCATCTACAAGGAGTGTTGATACAAGAAAACAGCGTCCAACATCAAGGACCCCCACCGTCCATTCCATGCTGTCTTCTCGCTGCTTCCATCGACCAAGCGTTACAGGAGCCTTAGGTCTCACATCAGCAGGTTCAGGGACAGTTATCAACCTTCAATTATCAGGCTGATGAAATAGTATTGATAACTTCACTCACCTCAATACTAAACTGATTGCACAACCTGTGGACTCACTTTCAAGGAATCTATATCTTGAAAATGTATTCAGTCCCCAACACGTTGCTCACATAAATGAGTATTGCAACCACGGATTTTGATCAATTTAACTGAGATTTTTTATTTGTGATTCACATGCTCCTTTTTCACTATGGAGCCGAAAAGCAAACAGGGATAATTGTAAAGCATTACAAACTAAGAATTCAAAAACTGAAATGTCAGCTGTTCAATAGTTTTCAAATACTTTTGGTCTGTACTGAAGAAGCGAGGCTAACTCGGGCGCCCATGTGTGCAGATGGGAGACTGACTCGGACAGAGGTTGAGTCATCTTCGAGGGGAAGTTGTCGGAGGCAGGTGGAAGCGGAATCGGGGCGAGTGGAACGGAGAAAAGGCGGAGGGGAAGGGCTAGTATAATTACATACCAATGAAGAAGTGTTTTAACTCGAGGCTGAGGCTGAATCATGGATCTGTATTTCCAGATCCTGTTGATCGACTGCATTCCTCAGTGCCCGACCACTCGCTGTGTCAGTCCTAGCCATGTCTGTCCGACCAAAGAACAACACTTCACACTTGCTTGCATTAAAATCCATCTGCCAGTTTTAAACATTTTTTTCAAGCTGGCTCAGATCTTGCCTGAATTTTGATAGCTTTCCTCTTTATCCAATATGTCCCGAATCTTGGTGTCATTCGCAAATTTGCTGATCTGGTTTACTACATTATCATTCAGATCATTGATATCGATGAGAAAGAATAACAGACCCAGCACCGATCCCTGTGCACACCACTGGTTACAGGCCACCATTCAGAGAGGCAATTATCTTCTACCGCTGTTTGGATTAGATATTGGTTTTGTGTGAGATGACAATTTACTACCTCATCCTGAAAGCCAAGTGACTGAAACTTCTTGACCAACCTCCCACGCAATACCTTGTCAGAGGTCACGTTAAGGTCCATGTAGACAATATCTACTGCCTTGGCCTCAACAACGTTCATGATAAATTCCTCAAAAATTCTGTATAATTGGTCAGACAAGACATACCACGGAGTAAGCTATGTTGACTATCCCTATCTGTCACTGCCCATCCAAGTACTTGCATATCTGGTTGCTTATGTAAAGGGGGTTTCTTCTTTTTTCTTTGTTACTGTGTATGTAATCAAAATGGCTTCTTTGTTTTATTAAAAGCAGGAATGCTTCTTTGTTGCGAGAGAGTGTTGGAAGCTTGTTTGGGTTAAAATTTACTGATAACGACAATTGTATACCTTTGTAAAACAATTGGGATTAATGTTGTTCTGAGTCTGTAAGCTATTGTTTGCGGGCTTTTGGGGAGATCAGCGAGGGGTTGAGAGAGAGGACGCAATGCTGTAAACTGGGTTAGGAACGGACCCCAAGCGGGGGTCCGAGGCCAGGAGGTACTCCGAGGAGAGGAGATGAAGCTAGATGTGCTTGGTTGACCACTTCGGGTGGTCCTGAGCTGCGAGACGAGGAGTTCGGAGGGTCCTGAGCTGCGAGTCGAGGAGTTCGGAGGGGATCGAATGGTGGCCAGAAGACTTCTGTAATTGAGCTCCAACGGTTGTGCACGAAGTGGTTTGGACTTTGATAAGTTTGGCGCCTTTTCTTTATCTTTTTCTTCATATATAGTGTATCGTTTTTAATCACTTAGTTATAGGAACCTTTATAAAGTATACTCATTTAATCGCATATGGTGTACTGTCTGTTTTTGGGCGAGGCGGGGAGATCACACAGCATCCACACCAGCTGATTACCCAGTTTGGCGGGCCGAAGGTTGCTCCCCCTAGACGGAAACGAGCTGAGCGAGCCTGAGGTGACCCGGGGGTTACACTTAGAAAAGCTTGCTTCCAATAACCTCCCAATGCTGATGTCACGCTCACCGGCTTTAAATTTCCTGGTTTATTTTTAGAAACGTTCTTAATGAATGGAACAACGTTGCTATCCGCCAATTTGTTGGCATCTCAACTGTTGCTAAGTATGTTTTAATTGTCTCTGGTGGTGCCCCTGCAATTAATTCTATAGCATCTCAGAAGATCTGAAGGAATAGCTTGTCAGACCCTGGGGTTTTATGCATCCTAACTTGCTTAAAGACAGCAAACCACTCTTCCTCTTTAATAGACAATAGGTGCAGAAGCAGGCCATTCGGCCCTTATAGCCAGCACCGTCATTCAGTGTGATCATGGCTGATCATCCACAATCAGTACTCCTTTATACCGTCCCTGCTCTCCCCACTTTGCCTCACTGCTATAGACTCTATATCCGGCTCCCAAGTAATGCAAATGCAAATTATCCATTTAAGATCTTCTCCATCTCTTTTGGTTCCATGCATCGAAGATCTTCAAGAGGACCAATTTTATCCCTTGCTACCTTTTTGCATTTAATATATCTGCGGAATCCCTTGAGATCCTCCTTCACTTTTTGTGCTAGAGCAAACTCATGCTTTCTTTCAGCTCTCCTGATTTCTTTCTCGGGTGTTTTCTAACATCTCTTATACTCCTCAAGTGCCTCATTTGTTCCTTCCTGCCCCTCCCGCTTGCTATGTACCTCCTCCTCCTCCCTCTTCTTACCCCAGACCTGAATATCTCTCAAACACCAAGTATCCCTAAAACTACTTCCTTGCCTTTTATTCTGACAGGAACATACATACATTGTACTCTCAAAATCCCACCTTTGAAGGCCTCCCTCTTACCAAGCATACCTTTGCTAGAGAACAACTTGTCCCAATCCGCACTTGCCAGATCCTTTCTATACCATCAAAATTTCTCCAGCTTAAAATCCCAAACTGAGGACCAGATCTCTCCTGCTCCATAATTATCTTGAAACTAATGGCATTGTGATCAACAGATACAAAGTGTTCCCCTACACAAACTTTTATCTCCTGTCCTGTCGCATTCCGCAAGATCAAATAAAATACTGCACTCTCTGTCTTGCACTTCGACCTCAATGTACGGAATAAGAAAACTAATTACTCTAACTCCAAATGAGCGCTTTCCTATCTTCTGTGCTTCTATCCCTCTTCAATGCTATGCTAGTTCAACCTCATGCATTCTGGTAGCATTCCGGATTTCTTTCTTGAGTTTTTCTAGCATATGTTTTACTCCTCAACTACCTGATATGTTCCTTCCTGACCCTCCGTCCTTTGACCCCTCCTTACTCTTACCCAGGACTTGAATATCTCTCAAACACCAAGGCTCTCTAAACCTGTTGTATTTGCCTTTTATGCTGACAGGAACATACATACATTCTGCTCTCAAAATTCCAGCTTTGAAGGCCTCGCACTTGGCAAGCATAACTTTGCTCGGAAACAACCTGTAACAGTCCACACTTGCTCTATCCTTTCGATGCCATCAAAATGTCTTCAATTTAAAATCGCAACCCTAGGGACAGACTTCTCCTGCTCGATAGTTCTCTTGAAACGCTTAGTACTCTAATCACCTGCTGAAAAGTGTTCCTCTACACAAACTTCAGTTACCTGCCCTGGCTCATTCCCGATCAGCAGCTGAAGTATTGCACTTTCTCTCATTTAGACCTCTATGCATTGAAGAAGAAAACTTTCCTCAACACATTTGACAAACACTATCCCAACTAATCCTTTCAGAGTATTTGAATCCCAGGTCAATATCTGGTAAGTTATAATCACCTATCTTCAGAACCTTGTGTTTCTTACAACTGTCTGCCTTCTCTACAAATTTGCTCCGCCAAGTCCAGCTGACTATTGAGTGGTTTGTAATATTATCTCATTAATGTGATCACCCATTTCTTATCTCTTAGTTCCACCCATATAGCTTCAGTAGTCAAGCTCTCGAACCTGTCCTGTTGGAACAATGTTGTGACATTTTCAAACAAATAATGCTACTACACTCCCTTTAATTCCCCCATGCTCTGTCATTTCTAAAACAATGGATTCCTGGAACACTGAGGAGCTAGTCATGACCCTCCCGTAACTAAGTCTCACTAATGGCTGCAGTGTCATAATTCCATGTGCTGATCCATGCCCTGAGTTCATCTGCCTCTCTTAATAATGATTGTATTTAAATATAGACAACCCAAAACATTAGTCCTTCCATGCTCAACCTTCGATACTACGCATCTATAGAAATTTATCAAAAAGTTAAGTGACATGCCGAATCTTTGTAAAATTCCAGGGCAGTAGAGGTGCTGCCTTGCTTTCGCTATAACGGAAGTCACGTGTCATTACTATCAAGCTGATATTAAATTAAATTACTGTCAAGTAGTTGAAAGTTATGGGCAAATGAGGTGCTTGAGGAGCATAAGAAACGTTAGGAAATACTGAACAGGGAAATCATGAGAGTTAAAAGAGCTTGCTCTGTCAGACAAGGTAAAAGAGAATGCCAATGGCTTCTACAAATATATTAAGTGCAAAATATAGCAAGAGACAAAATTGGTCTTCTTGAAGATCACCGTGGTCACTCACGAATACAATCAGACACAACATAGGCTCTAGGGATCGGGGCAAAATCGTAGTGAGGTGATGGACCATGCCCAGGTTACAGAGGATTGATGTTTGATATTTTCAGGCAAATTAGAATATCAAAATCCCGGGGACCTGACAAGATGGGACAAGATGGGGACCTCAGCCTTTGTGGGAGGCCAGTGGACAAATTTCGGGGCACATTTAAAGAGGTTTCAAACATCCTTAGCTAAAGGTGAAATGCCAGAGGGATGGAGGATAGCTAATGTTTTCTGTTTGTTCAAGAAAGACTCTAACAATAAGCCGGGAAATTACACGCCTGAGAGCCTGACATCGATAGTCGGTGAATTATTAGAAGGTTTTGCAAAGGGCGGGATATATAAGTACTTGGTTAGTGACGGCTGATTAGAAACACTCAACAAGGCTTTGTGCATGGCAGGTCAAGTCCAAACAAACTTACAGTATTGACCCATTGCCAACCTGACTGGGGGTTTATCCTGTGTCCACTCCCCCTCTAATGTCTGCTGTCCATTACAGACGATCTACACCTTCCACTCCACAGTACTGACCCATTTTAAACATGGCAACAGTAATCCTGTGACTATTTCCTCTCTAGCACCTGTGTCCATTCCTGTCCCTCTGCTCAATACTGACCCATCACTGTGGTTGTTAGAGGAAGATCACTGATTGGGAACAATAGGCTCTTCACTGCAAAGGCTCAGGATAGATGATGTTTGTTTGCTTTGCATACTTTTTCAAAACATACATCAACTGTTCCACCGCCCCGTGCTGGCTTCATTGCTTCGAGAAGCCGGTGCGGAAGGTAGTAGTTGACCTGCCGCTGCGTCTGACACCACTCACAGCAGAGAGTGAGGAGGTTGTAGGTGGTCCCATCTCCCTCCAGTTCACACAGCAACACCTCATCGGGAGTCACACGTTAGTAAAAACCGATGGAACCTGAAAAATTGTCTCCTGCACTTGCTCTATTCACTACTGCCTTTAACAAATAATATCAAACGGTCCCCTCAACATTTTATAATGAAACATTGCCTCCATCCGGCCTTCTGTAGATTCCTCGTTCGTTCTCTGCTCCCCGGACAATATGTCAAATCCAGCAGCTTGTTTCAGGTTTTTATTTTACACCTTCCCTCTGCAAGAGATCGACCTAAAACGTCCGTGTGGGCTGATGCCAACATTCTGCAGGACTCTGATAAAGCTAAGCTTTATTGATTACATATACTACATTTAATATTTCCGTAAAACACGTGGTAGACATTCCCAAGTATACAGAAATATTTTTTCCTTCAACTACAGTTTGCATATTCTCCCGTTCAATGTAAATATGTATTTCACGCCATTTCTCAGTTCCTCTCCGCTGCGTTAGTCCATAGATACACGTGTTTGTGCAGGTATTGAGAATCTGCAACATAAACCCAACCTCCTGGACGATGTACACTGGGTTATTGAAGAATCGATCATGATAAAAGAAGTTCCTCACCGGCCAGTTCAAAGAATGCACGACATATATCATCCATAGTAACATGAAATTGGCCGAAATGTGAAAAGTAAAACCATGGACTTCTTCCGATTCTTCTCCTCTGCATCATCCTTTGAATTCTCTGCATTGTTTCGGAATTGCTTGCGAACTTTATTGGCCGCGATAATATGTCTGACGGTCAGAGCATTGCAGAGTGAAATGAACAGGATTGGTGATAAGGGGGTTATGATGCTGTCGATCCACTCGTAAGCTCCCCACATCGGTGACGTCACAAAATCAGGCATTACAACGCAGCCCCATCCAATATTGTTAATAACAACGAAAGGTTTATGCAAAAAGTGGAAAGGGATTGTCCTCAGGCAGCTTGATATAATCACGACACCGATAATCACAGAAGCTGTTTTCTCTGTGCAATATTTTAACTGAAGCTTCTGACAGCAAATTGCCACAAAGCGATCGAAGGTAAAAGCGACGGTGAACCAGACAGAACAGTCCACAGCGATAATGTACACGACAAAATTGATGCTACATACCGGCGTGAGAAACAAAAAAATTCAATGAGAAATACATGAAATTAACCCGACGTATTATCACTTCGACAATAACCACCAGCAGATCCGCCGCTGACATGGTCATCAGGTAGCGAGTGATGCATTTGGACAAACCGCACCTTCCTCGTGACAGGATCACAATTGCCACCAAGTTCACTGCAAGAGACAGGAAATCTACAATTATGTTGACAGAATTAGGGCGTACATAAAGACATTTAAATATATAAAGAGTCAAGTCAATTTCTCCCAATTCTGTATTGAATACATTTCATTTTATGATTACACATTACCCCCTGCATGAAAGAACAGAAGAAGTAACTCTAATTGTTGAAGTTACTCGATGTGTTGACGAGTGAAACAATCACAACTGTCCGAATCACTCACGATCGATCCTAAAGTTTCGATATCTTTCTCTGTGCAAATCTGCTGCGTCCGTCACCCGCCGAAAAGTTCCAGCATATTTAATTTATTTACCTCTTTTTGAAGGAGTAAGTGGTATTTTGGTATTTTATGCAGCCTAGTAAAAGAAAAAAACGCGTAAAGTTTTTTTTTCTCTCTCTAAAGTACGTTCCTCGCTGACAACAGTCTGACTGCCCCATTGCTCTGTGCTCTCTGTCGCAGACAGGGCTTCTCATATTACACCGGGCAATGATAATTGTCACGCATTAGGATTTAAATCAGGAGACATGTTTCACTCCGAAAGTGGCGGAACTCAGGAATTCTTTGTCCTGGAGGGAGATTGATGACCAGACACTGATTTTACTTAAGGTGAAGGACGATAGATTTTTAGATTTTAGTTCTATGTATTATGGGATAAGGGGTCAGAGCGGAATACAAGTTTTCTGAGTCCATCTTGGCCCGGAGGAAAGTCCCTTCGATTGTTTGTACGGCAGAGTCTCGAAGAGAATGGAAAAAAATCAGTTGGCAGAACGCAGAGGTATGCATCTGTCGACGTTTCGGGTCGAGGCATTGAGTTCAGACCCGCAGGTGTCAGAATCTGCATCTCCTGAATCTCCAGGAGAATGGGAACTACTGGCGATGGGCATCACTGACTGATAACGTGACAAATCACTTATTCAAGTCCGCTGGTGAACCACAAACTGACCCAAATAAGCAGCAGAGAGCTCCACATCAACAGCAGATGCGAAATCAAGATAATGGGTAAAAATTACTGATTTAATACGGCTGGATGATCTTCAGAACAACCGACATTATAAAAGAAACAATTAGTTATTTCTGATCTGAACACTGTGCATCAAATAGAGCCTTTTTCACTTATATGCATTATTTATTGAAATTTATGGAAGCGGGGCATTTCCTTGTCTCCGTTAATGTTTCATTAAAGAAGATTTAAACCAGCAGTTTTTATCCACACTAAACACTCCGCACAGGTCAAGACTGAACATGGCCGTACAATGATATTTAACTTCGATCGTCCTTGTCTCACCTAGGACAGCGTCGGCAGCAAGAACCGGGTAATAGATCCGGTCTATCCGGAAAATTAGCGGGTACCCCATCTTCTCGCGAATCAGACCTGATCATCTCAATGAATCAGGTTGGTGAATGTCGTCTTTATTATTGTAACGTTCTCCTTCGGGTGTAACGGAACGCCGAATTCAACGTCGAGATAAACCACAGTCAATGAAAGAAGATCGCAGTAAGATTAACCATTTACTGTTCACTCTTCACATTAACATATGGTGAAAACTGTTGATAAAACAATACAAGAATGATACAGTATTCGTTCCTTTCTTAATATCACATTTCAATTGTAAATACTTGTAAAGGTGACTATAATTACCTTACACTAAGGTGCAGTATACAGGCAGAGTTTACCTGCGCCATTGACTACTTTAAATACACTTCAATGCAAACTATCCGCAACTCTTCAACTAATGAAAACATAAACATTATCGACTGTCGTTACTTTTAACAGGATCGGCGTTAACATCTTAGTTCAATATTATCTATTAACTTACAGCGTTGCTCTCACTGTGATTTCTAATGCTTGCAAAACAACTTCTGCTCAGGTGTGCCTCGTGGTGAGCTCCCCACCCTCGCGTTGATCTCAAACCGGTATTTTCCCACATGACGCGGCGAAACCGGATGTGACGTCATCGCATGGCCGATATATTTTACATGCAATGAATATACTTTAAACACTTCTAATTCTAACTAGAAAATACTAACAAATGAATTACTAAGCGAAAGTATTATAAACTAAATAACTGTCGTAAAGACAACACACTCCCCGCCTGACCTTCGTAAGGTCACAATGAACAGAGTACAAAACTTAGTCTCTTAATCAGTCATTGGGTAGAAGTAGAATAACTTCTGTAACTGGCCTTTGGTAAATTTTCACATCGCCTTGGTCGGTAGTCTTCAATTCGATCTTCCTGACATGTCCATCCCCACTAGGGAATGTAGCAGTGATTCTGGCCATTGGCCAGCTGTTGCGGGCGATTTGCTTGTCCCTGAGCAGGACTAAGTCTCCAACTTGAAGATTCCTGCGGGGTTCTGTCCACTTTTGTCTCTGTTGCAACAAAGGTAGATATTTTTGTCTCCAGCGAGACCAGAGCTGATTTGCCAGAACCTGGACTTGTCTCCATTGCTTTGTGTACAAATCCTCGTCTGAGAAGTCTCCTGGTGGAGGGGGAGCTCCTGCCTTCTGCGTAAGAAGCATTGATGGCGAAAGTATGAAGGGGTTTTCTGGGTCAGAAGACACAGGTAGGAGTGGTTGTGCGTTTATAATGGCTGTGACCTCTGCCATTAGGGTGCACAGTACCTCGTGGGTCAATCGGGTGCCTTGCTGCATCTCAGGTTTCCTTTTCCGGGTTGTCCGTAAGGACGTGAACCGTTTGACTGCCTGCTCTTTGTTATCTGGTGAGCGCTGGCGCGGTTCTCTGAAAGGCAATGGGGCAACCCCAGTATTTGCTTCATCTCTGAAGACCTAGGTGTCCTTTGTTTTTAAAGAAATGGCATCTTGAGCTGATTGTGCAAGTTTATTTCCGTGCTCGGTTTGAACGAAAACTGACTGACCTAGCGTCTCGTCGGTTGCTTTACGCTTGTTAACGTCTTGTTGTGCTTCCTTAATGCACGGGACACTCGGGCAGGGTTGAAAGATTGAATGGCGGCCACTCTCTAGCACATTGGACTTGAGTGTGTTAACCATCGGTTTGTGTACGTCTTCAGGGCACAACCCTCCTATCACCACCCAGCCTAGATCCAAGCGTTGCGCAAAGGGGGCGTCCTGTGGTTCATTGACCTGCTGCCTAACCTTGTGTACCCGAATTACATCTCTTCCTAATAGCAGGAGTATTTCTGCTTTTGGATCCAGTTCTGGGATGTGTTTGGCGATGTGGTGGAGATGTGGCTGGTGTAGCGCCGCACTTGGTGTCGGGATCTCAGTGCGGTTATTCATGATTCCATCGCATTCTAAGAGCGGAGGGAGACAGATGACGACTTTACCATCCAGGGACTCGATCTGGATGCCTTCTGCCTTCCTTCCTTGGGTTTCCATGTTGCCTGAGCAAGTTTTGCGGTAGTATGGGAACTGCTCACTCTCAATGTTGAACAATTTAAAGAACTCTGGACTGACTAGTGAACGATTGCTCTGATCGTCCAGAATCACATAGGCTTTGATGGCCTTGTCTTTGGCTCCTTTAGGGTACACCTTAGTGAGGCAGATCTTGGAACAAGAACGGCTTGACTGAGCTTGACCGTAAACTTCTGTACAGTTCGAGCCTACAACTGTTGTCCTGGGGTGAGCCTCTCCCTCCCCGCCGTCCTGTTGTGGGGGTGAATGAGCGCTGTCGGTTTGCGGTGACAGGTCGGGATGCATGGCCCCGACGTGATCCGTGCTATCACATTCCGGACACTTCAGGGCGATCGTACACTCTCTGGCGAGGTGAGAGGTTGAGGAACAGCATCTAAAACATATTCTTTTCTCCTTGAGAAGGGCCGTCCTCTCTTCAAGGGGTTTTTCCCTAAACATTCTGCATCCTTTGAGGGGATGAGGTTTGTTATGCAATGGACAATTCTTGCTAGGGTCGTTGTTAGTTGTAAGGGCTTCAGTCTTCGAAGAGGATCTACCTGGCTTGGTGTAAATTGTACGGCTTCCTGGACCCGCGAGGCTAGGGTCGTTTCGCTTCTTCGCCTCCCTGCACACAAACCTAGTGAGGAGCTCAAAGGGAGGAAATCGATCATCGTGCACTTCCTTGTAATCTAAAGCAACGGACAGCCACGTGTCCTGCAGCCCAAAAGGAAGTTTGTCCACGACTTGTCTAATCCCGGATGGAGTATCTAGGTATACTAGACCAGCTGAGTAGCCATCTTCTTTGGCGCCTTGGATCTCCATGAGTAAATCTCCGAATTCTCTTAACTTAATGTGATCTTTGGCTGACACCTTAGGAAAGTTTTCCAGACGTCGAAATAGCGCCGCTTCAATAATTTCGGGGGCCCCATAGCCCTCCCGAAGTCTCTCCCACGCTTTGCTTAAGGCTAGTTCGGGTTTGTTGATGTACACTGAACGTACGCGTCTCACCTGGTCGCGTGATTCTTTCCCCAGCCATTTCGCCATAAGGTCCAACTTTTGGGTTGCACTGAGCTGGACTCCGTCGATCGCGTTGGTGAATGTGGAGTACCATGCACGGTAATTTTCAGGTTTATCGTCAAACTGGTACAGTCCCGAAGTGACGAGATCCCGTCGTGCTAAATACTGCATCGTGGGATCGGCTGTAAGCGGCATGCGGGCTGGAGAAGTACATTGGCGCCTATATGACTGAGAGCGTACGTTTCTCATGGAATTTGCCGTCCTGGATTCGACCTCTGCATCTCTTCGCATCAAACTTTGTAAGTTTGGTGTCGAGAAGTATCGGTTGTCAGCTCTTTCATTCTTGACTTCATCACTCAGTCGCGAGGGTAAGTTGTCTTCCTTGTATCTTGGGAAGTTATCGAATACGTATGGAGAGGAAGGACGAGCCTGCCTGTCTATTTGAGATCGGACATAGTCGCTTGTGCGTTCCAATCTGGCCCATTCTGAAGTAGATCTTACTTCGGTCAGATCATGCGTCCCTTCAGCTTTTTCTATGTACCCTGCTTCCGCCTTGGCAGCTTCTTCTTCTCTTTCTAGCTACAGCACTTGCAACCTTGTCGATATTTTTGCCATTTCCAACTGGGTTTCGGCTTCTCGGGTGGCCCATTCCTTCTGGGTTTCGGCTTCTCTGGCGGCCCATTCCTTCTGGGTTTCGGCTTCTCTGGCGGCCCATTCCTTCTGGGTTTCGGCTTCTCTGGCGGCCCATTCCTTCTGGGTTTCGGCTTCTCTGGCGGCCGCTTCACTTTGTCTGGCGGCCTCTTCACTTTGTCTGGCGGCCCTTTCCTTCTGGATTTCGGCTTCTCTGGCGGCCCATTCCTTCTGGATTTCGGCTTCTCTGGCGGCCCATTCCTTCTGGATTTCGGCTTCTCTGGCAGCCTTTTCTTTCTGGATTTCGGCTTTTCTGGTGGCCTGTTCCATTTTCAAAACTGCTTCTTGTCTGGCGTAACGCAGTCGCACCTTGCCGGCTTCTGCCTTGGCTCTTGCCTGGGTGGACTTACTTGATGTCGTTCTACTGCCCTTGTCGCTGGGCGCCATCGACTTGATCCCGGATCGAGCTGACATTGCAGCACTTGAAACACCTGATAACCCCTGGGTGGGCTTACTTGATGCCGGTTTACCGCCCTTGTCGCTGGGCGGCGTCGACTTGATGCTGGATCGAGCTGACATTGCAGCACTTGAAACACCTGATAATGCCGCTTTTTCACTGTAACGTTCTCCTTCGGATGTACTAATAACGCCGAATTCAACGTCGAGATAAACCACAGTCAATGAAAGAAGATCGCAGTAAGATTAACCATTTACTGTTCACTCTTCACATTAACATATGGTGAAAACTGTTGATAAAACAATACAAGATTGATACAGCATTTGTTCCTTCCTTAATATCACATTTCAATTGTAAATACTTGTAAAGGTGACTATAACTACATTACAGTAAGGTGCAGTTTCCAGGCAGAGTTTACCTGCTCCATTGACTACTTTAAATACACTTCAATGCAAACTATCCGCAACTCTTTAACTAACGAAAGCATAAACATTATCGACCGTCGTTACTTTTAACGGGATCGGCATTAACATCTTAGTTCAATATATCGATTATCTATTAACACATGCGTTGCTCTCACTGTGATTTCTCATGCCTGCAAAACAACTTCTGCTCAGGTGTGCCTCGTGGTGAGACCCCACCCTCGCGTTAATTTCAAACAGGTACTTTCCCACAAGACGCGGCGAAACCGGATGTGACGTCATCGCATGCCGATATATTTTACATGCAATGAATATACTTTAAACACTTCTAATTCTAACTAGAAAATACTATCGAATGAATTACTAAGCGAAAATATTATAAACTAACTAACTGTCGTAAAGACAGCACAGTTACATTAAGCTGCGTCTGGAGTTTGTGTTAAGCTTGTGTTTCTCCGATTTTTAATGGTTTGAAAGGTTGCTAACTCTTGGTGAAATGCTGCAGGGGCGCAATTTCCAATAAGCTGCCCCCGATCCATCAGCAGCCTGTTGTACCCAGACAAGTTTTTCTTCCCATTTGCTGTTGTACTTACGATTGCTCTCGGAACAAGCTTTCCATTTCTTTGACGACATGTGTTGATGATAAATGATTTATAAAAAGAGCCGAAGGCGTCACAGTTTCACCACAAAACGTGATTCCGTATAGAAAGTCGATGTGTGTGATTATAAATCACATCCAAGACAAACTGGAGCCGGATCACGTGACCGGCCGTGTTGCCGGTTTGGATATTGCCGAATGGAACTGACCGAAATACATCTTTCTCAAAGGAAAATGTTTCAGAAACAGGATGGCTTGTAATTTTCGTGCAGATAATGTCAGCAAGTGAAAAAGCCGGGAAAAAGCCAAATGAATCTTCCGAAGCCAAACAAATTGGAAAAAAGCCAATTTTCTGGAATTGGCACCGAAAAAGCCAATCAGGTGACCGCGCAACGTCGCGCGCAGTTCGCCTTACGTCACTGCTCAGGTAACTCCGCCCTCCCCGAGTTACGTCATTGGTCAGGTAAACCTTCGGCTCGCGAGCTCCTCCCTCCGTCTCTGGTCTGGTCCTCCAGCGCGAGCCCCACCTTCCTCGCTTCTTTATTGGTCGGTCAGTCCGTCAATCCCACTAGCCCCACCTCCCTCCCTCCGTCATTGGTCGATTAATCTACCTGAGGCTCGAGCTCCGCCTGTGTCTGAGGGCGTTCGTTTTGGAGTGACTGAGGGTGAGGGGGGTCTGTGGGTGAGTGAAGGTAGTAGCTGAGGATGATGCAGTGAGGGAATGATTGACCGTGAGGGACGGAATGAGGATAAGCAGTGCTCTGTAGGAGGGACTGAGTGTGAGCAATGTTCTTGGTTAGGGAGGGTATGACAGTGAGGAGGGTCTCGGTGAGGGAGTGTCTGGAGGTGAAGGTCTCAGTGAGGGAAGATTTAGGGGTGAGGGTCTTGATGAGGGAGGTTCGTGGTGTGGAGGGTCTTGGTGAGTGAAGTTCTGAGGGCGTGGAGGGTCACAGTGAGGATGGTGTCAGTGAGGGGTGTCTGAGGGTGAGGAGTGTCGATGAGGGACAAGCTGAATCTGAGGAGGGTCTCAGACCATGGGACCTCTTGCATTGACTGTTGATCTGAGTAGCTCCTGAGGAAGAGATGGGTCTGAGGTGAGGGAACACTCTACGCTGAGGAATGGACTGAGGAAACTCATGAGGTAAGTGAGTCAGCTGTAGCAGCTCCGGAGATGGGCTGAAAGATCTCCTGAAGTAGTGGGAGGGATAGAGGTGAGGGAGCTCCTGAGATCGCGGGACCATCTGACCTGAGGGATCTCCGTAGGGTGAGAGATGGCTGGGTCTGAGGGACTGACTTGAGGGAGCTCTTGACGTAGTGGGGTAGTCGGTGTGAGGGAGCTCCTGAGAGTGAGAGTGTGTTGAGAGGGAGCTCTTGAGGGTGAGGGATGATGTGTTGAGATGGAGATCCCGAGGGTGAGGGACGGTGTGTTGTTAGGGAGCTCCCCAGGGTGAGGGATGATGTGTTGAGAGAGAGCTCCCTAGGGTGAGGGACGTGTGTTGAGAGGGAGCTCTCGAGGGTGAGGGACGGTGTGTTGATAGGGGGCTGCTGAGGGTGTCGATGTGTTGAGAGGGAACTCCCGAAGGTGATGGTGTGTTCAGAGGGAGCTCCTGAGAGTGAGGGACGGTTGAGAGGGAGCTCCCGAGGGTGAGGGATGGTGTTGAGAGGGAGCTCCCGAGGGTGAGGGACGTGTGTTGAGAGGGAGCTCCCAAGGGTGGGACGGTGTGTTGAGAGGGAGCTCCCGAGGGTGAGGGACGGTGTGTTGAGAGGGGGCTCCTGAGGGTGAGGGACAGTGTGTTGAGAGGGAGCTCCCGAGGGTGAGGGACGAGTCTGAGGTGGGCAGAGTCCCAATGGTCAGAGTCCACTGATGGCGGGTCTGTTACAGGAAGGTGTCAGACTGAGAGCGATGGACCCTCCGTGTCAGAGGCAGAGGCAACGTCTGGTGAGGAGCCACAGGGGTACATTGAACAACAGATGGAAACCAGGCTGAGGTGAGAGATGGAGCTGAGACTTGGAGGGTGAACATTTCCTCTGGCCTCACTCCCCACTGAGATATCACTGCTGTCCCATCCCTGCCCCTATTATCCTGAATTAATCTCTACAACACTGTCCACCATGACCCTCTGCTCTAGAATTACCTCCCGAGACCCCTCCACCACTGAGTGTATGTCCCTCATGATTGTCTACCCCTCTATAAGATGACCACTCATTCTCCTACACTCCAATGGGGACAAAACAAAAAGTCCCAACCTGCTCACCCTCTGTCCATAACTCAGTCCCACGAGTCCTGGCAACATCCTGGTAAATCTCCTCTGCACTCCGTCCAGCTTCAGGATATTGTTCCTGTCGCAGTGTGCCTAAACCTGAGCATAGTATTCCAAATCTGGCCTCACCAACATCTTGTACAACGAATAATGTCAGAACATAGAAATAGGAGCAGGAGAAGACTCACAGACACGAGACAATCTGCAGATGCTAGAAATCCAAGGCAACACACACAAAATGCTGGAGGAACCCAGCAGGTCAGGCAGCATCTGTGGAAAAGAGTAAACAGTCGACGTTTCAGGCCAAGCCCCTTCATCAGGACTGGAAATAAAGAAGTCACCCTGCAGTCTGAGAGGGAGAGGCTAAAATCAGATGTATCAGTATTACAGTGGAGTAAAGGGAACTACAGAGACATGAGAGAGGAGCCGATCAAAGTTGATTGGAAGGAGACATTAGCAGGGATGATTGCAGAGTAGCAATAGTTGGAGTTTCTGGGAGTAGTTCGGAAGGCGCTGGACAGATAAATACCAAAGATGAACTAGTTTTGTAAAGGGATGAAGAGGCAACTGTGGCTGAAAAGGGGAAGTCAAAGACAGGATAAAATCTAAAGAGAGGACCTACAACAAAGCAATAATGAGTTGGAAGCTGGAGGATTTCAAAATCCAAGTAAAGGCAATAAAAAAGGAGAAAAGATGAAATATGAAGGTTAATTGGCCAATAATATAAAAGAGAATATGAAATACAGGGAATAGTGGAAAATGACTATAGAGATTTTTTAACAGGGAATAAAGAAAGGTGGACAAGCTAACTATTTAGTGTTAGTCTTCACTGTGAAAGACACCATCAGTCTGCAGAATTTTCCAGTGTGTCGGGGGGCAGAAGTCAGTGTAGTTGCCATTACTAAGGAGAAGGTACTTGGGTAGGTGAAATATATGAAAGTAGACAACTCACCTGGACCAGATGGTCTACACCCCAGGGTTCTGAAAGAGGCAACTGAAATGATTCTGGAGGCATGAGTAGTGATCTTCAACAATCACTAGATTCTGGAGTAGCAAGATATCTGTTATTAAGGATGAAGTTTTGGGGGACTTGCAGGCACATGATGAAATAGGCCATAGTCAGTGTGGTTTCCTTCAGGGGAAATCTTGCCTGACAGATCTGTTGGGATTCTTTGAGGAAATGACAGGCAGGATAGACAAAGGAGAGTTAATGGATGCTGTTTACTTCAATATTCGGAAGGCCTTTGACCAGGTGCCACACACGAGGCTGCTTCACAGGATAAGAGCCCGTGGTATTGCAGGAAAGGTACGAACATGGATAGAAGAACGCCCGACAGGCAGGAAGCAGAGTGGAAATAAAGGGGCCCTTTTCTGTTTGGCTGCCAGTCACAGTGGTCACAGCGATTCTTTTCTTCACATTATATTGTATGTCAATAAGTTGGATGACAGAATTGATAGTTTTGCAGATGATACAAAGATAGGAGGAGGGGGAAGTAGAGTTAAGGAAGCAGGCTGTGTGCCTAAGGACATGTGCAAATGAGAATTAGCAAAGAAGTGACAGATATAATACAGTGTGGGGAAGTCTAGAATATAAAAGCAGGGAAGAAATGCTGAGGCTTTAGAAGGCATTTGTCAGGTGCATTTGGAGTATTGAGTAGTTTTGTGTCCCTTATCTAAAAAAGTCTTCACTAGCATTGGAGAGGACCCAGAGGAGGTTCATGAGAATGATCCTGTGTCTGAAACATTTATCGTATCAGGAGCATTTGATGTTTCTGGGTAGGACAGAGGGCCACTGCCTCAGAATAGAGGGACATCTGTTTAGAATAGAGATGAAGAGGAATTTCTTTAGCCAGAGAATGACCATTAGAATTTCTTTCCACAGACAGCTGTGGAGACCGAATCACTCAGTAGATTTAAAGAGCAGCTTTTGTTCCAAGTGACCTGTTTTCACAGATTCCTCCGAAATAATTTAACGTGACTCTGCAGCTGCTAGATTTTGAATAATCATACTTCATGTATTAATCCTGTTTCATTCTGCCACCGCATTTGCAACCGGAAACTCACAGATTGAGAACAAAGAACTGTTCATTTCAGTCACGCAGGTATCACATGTTGAAAGCCACAGATGCAAATTCACCCACCAAGGGAAATGAGAGGTGTTCCTGGAATAGGGTGGAGAGATGATACAGAAAGACAGAGAAGTGGGGCCGGGGAGAGAGTCAGAGAGATGCCATGTAGTTTGTGGGGCTCAATATTCTGATTCTCTGAAAAACTTTCCAAATTATTCCCTCTGCTTCTGTGGCCATTACAGTTCCAATAGGAACTTCCCTCTGGTTAATTCTGCCCTGTTCTGTTCTCCTGTTTGCCACCGGATGCAAACAGACTGAGAACAGAGGGGTTTTCACATCATAGGCACAGGTCACATTTGCTGAAAGGTCACAGGTTGAAACACAAAACATTTACATTCTGAGGTGTTGGGAATGGGGAGAGCGAGAAAGTGAAAGACAGTGGAGGTGAAAGACGAAAGGAGAGAGGGAGTCACAGTCAGACAACACGGATACAGCCTCCCCACCATTGAGCACATGGACAAGGAGCGTTGACACAAGGAGGCAGCATCCATCATCAGTGACCCCCATCATCCAGACCGTGCTCTCTTCTCACTGCTTCCATTGGGCAGGAGGTACGGGAACCTTGGTCTCACACCACCAGGTCAAGAATAGTTACTATCCTTCAATCATCAGGCTGCTGAACCAGTGAGGATAACTTCACTCACCTCAATACTAAACTGATTCCGCAACCTATGGACTCACTTTCAGGAACTCTACATCTCATGTTCTCAGTATTATTTATTTATGTACCTATCTGTCTTTCTACAGTGCCTTGAAAAAGTGTTCAGCCCCCGACACTTTGTTCACCTTAATGTGAAATGCAACCAGGGATTTTGATCAATTCTACAGAGAATTTTTATTTGTGAATCACATGTGCCTTTTTTCGCAGTGGAGTTGAAAAACAGGGAAAATTGTAAAGCATGGTAAAATAACATTTCAAAACTTGCTATGGCAATCCTTCAAAAATATTCATCCCCTTGGCTCAGTGCTTAACTGAACCACCTCTCACAGCTATTACGGCCAACAGTCTTTTTAGATGAGTCTTTATTCACTTTTCACAACGTGATGAAGCAGGATTTTCCCACTCCCCCCCTCCAAATTTGCTCAAGCTGTGCCAGATTAGTTGGGGAGCGGCGGTGAACAACTTTATTGACGTCTTGCCAGAGATGTTCGATCGAGTGAAGGTCAGGATTCTAACTGGGCCACTAAAGGACACAGATATAAAACAGAACTGTAAAGCACAGGAATAGCTCCTTCAGCCCATAATGTTGTGCCAATCCAGCTACAAAGCAAATCAGACAGACTAATCCCTCCAACCTACAGAATGTCCATATCCGAACATCTTCCACACATCCATGTGTCTATCTAAACATCTCTTAAAAGCCTCTCATGTATTTGACTTTACCACCTCACCAGGCAGCACATTCCAGGCATTCATCACTCTCTGACTAAAAAACTTACCCCTCATATCCCCTTTGAACCTAACTCCTCTCACCTTTAATACATACCTGTATGAGACATTTCAACCCTGGGAAACAGATACTCCCTGTCCACTCTATCTGTGCCTCTCATAATATTATAAACCTCTATCAGATGTCCCCTCAACTTCCTCCGTTCCAGAGACGACAACCAAAGTTTATCCAACCTCTCATGCCCTCTGAACTGGGGAGCATCCTGGCAAACCTCTTTTGTACCCTTTCCAAAGCCTCAACATCTGTCCTGTAGTGATGTGACCAGAACGGTTTGCAACAGTCCAGATGTGGCCCAACCAGAGTTTTATAAAGTTGCAACATAACCTCTTGACTTTGGAACTCAATGCCTCGACTAATAAGAGCAAAGCATTCCATAAGCCTTCTTAACCACCTTATTGAACTGTGTAGCCACTTTCAAGGAGCAAGAACTTGAGTCCAAAGATCTCTCTGCTCAGAAACACTGCTAATGATGTTGCCCTTAACAATGAACTGTCTCCTTGCATTTTCCCTGTCAAGGTGCAACACCTCACATTTATCTGGGTTAAGTAGATGAGAAGAGGAGGGGAGGAGAAAATGGCCATACAACGCAGCGCGCACGGCCTCTCTGGAGAATGGATATCTGTTCGGTGTTAAGTAGGGGATCCGTGCACAATCCTGATTTGATGGAGACAGATGTGAGAGTGTGGAGGAACATCTGAAATGCACGCTTTGCTGCTGCTGCTACTGTGCGGTCCGGAATCTCTGGAGGAGAAGGCCTCCGAGACCTCAGCTTTGCTTTTTTTGGCAGCCAGGATGAGGTCGAAGGCAGAGGTTGGCGCTCGGGAGGCTGTATCGGAGGGGCTGGTCAGAGACTTGAAGTTTTCAGACGGACTCAGAGTCTGCTGTCATCGGGTGCTTCCGAGGCATTAATTGTCAGTACCTGGAAGTTTATGGCAGCAAGAGTTCTCCCGTTTGCTGCCTGATATCGGGACGATTGGAGTCGATCAGGACTTGAGACTCTTAAACCGCGTCCATGGTCTGTTTACGGTATTGTTTGCACTGCTGTAACTATATGCTATAATGATGTGGTTTTGTCAGTGTGAGTCTTGGTTTGTCCTTTTTTTATATTGTGATATCACTTCAGAGGAACATTGTATCATTTCTTAATGAAAGAGAGAATAAGAAACATTAAGAAAGACAACAGAATTAATGGTGTAGAAAGCTCAGGAAGGGATCAGAGAGTATGGGCAAGTGCAATAGGAATCGATGTGAATGGTGAAGGGAGTAATGGATTAAAATTATTATATATGAATGCACCAAGTATAAGAAATAAAGTGGATGAGCTTGAGGCTCCGTTGGAAATTGGCAAGTATGACGTTGTAGGAATAACAGAGACATGGCTGCAAGAGGTCCAGGGCTGGGAAATGAATATTTTAGTGTATACAACATATCAAAAGGACAGACAGGTGGGCAGAGGGGCTGGAGTGGCTCTGTTGGTGAGTAATGAAATTCAGTCTCTTGTGAGGGGTGACATAGAATCAGGAGATGTAGAGTCAGTATGGACAGAACTGAGAAATTATAAGGGCAAAAAGACCCCAATTGGAGTTATCTACAGGCCCCCAAACAGTAGCCTGGATATTTTGGTAGGAATAATCAAAATAGGACATACATGGAAAATGGTAGGGCATTGAGGAATGAAGTAGAACAGAGTGATCTAGGAATAATGGTGCATAGTTCCCTGAAGGTGGAATCTCATGTGGATAGGGTGCTGAAGAAAGCTTTTGGTATGCTGGCCTTTATAAATCAGAGCATTGACTATAGGAGTTGGGATGTAATGTTAAAATTGTACAAGGCATTGGTGAGGCTGAATTTGGAGTATTGTGTACAGTTCTGGTCACCAAATTATAGGAAAGATATCAACAAAATAGAGAGAGTACAGAGGATATTTACTAGAATATTACCTGGGTTTTAGCACCTAAGTTACAGAGAAAGGTTGAACAAGTTAGGTCGTTATTCTTTGGAGCATAGAAGGTTGAGGGGGGACTTGATAGAGGTATTTAAAATTATGAGGGGGATAGATAGAGTTAACGTGGATAGGCTTTTTCCATTGAGAGTAGGGGAGATTCGAACAAGAGGACTTCAGTTGAGATTTAAGGGGCAAAAATTTAGGGGTAACACAAGGGGGAACTTCTCCACAGAGAGTGATAGCTGTGTGGAACGAGCTTCTTGTAGAAGTGGTAGAGGCAGGTTCGGTTTTGTCAGTAAAAAAAAATGGATAGGTATATTGACAGGAAAGGAATGGAGGGTTATGGGCTGAGTGCAAGTAGGTGGGACTAGGTGAGAGTAAGCGTTCAGCACAGACTAGAAGGGCCGAGATGGACTGCTTCTGTGCTGTAATTGTTGTATGGTTATATAGGGTGCAAGTTGAATCGAGAGTTAAAATTGCATGTCGCAAAGGTAATGCTACGGTTGTTATGGGGGATTTCAACATGCAGGTAGACTGGGAAAATTAGGTTTGTACTGGACCCCAAGAAAGGGAGTTTGTAGAGTGCCTCCAAAATGGATTCTTAGAGCAGCTTGTACTGGAGCCTACCAGGGAGAAGGCAATTCTGGATTTAGTGTTGTGTAATGAACCGAATTTGATAAGGGAACTCGAGTTAAAGGAGCCATTAGGAGGTAGTGACCATAATATGATAAGTTTTAATTTACAATTTGAGAGAGAGAAGGGAAAATCGGAAGTGTCAATATTACAGTTAAACAAAGGGGACTATGGAGCCATGAGGGAGCAGGTGGCCAAAGTTGACTGGAAGGATACCCTTGCAGGGTTGACAGTGGAACAACAATGGCGGGTATTTCTGGGAGTAATACAGAAGGTGCAGGATAAGTTCATTCCAAAGAGGAAGAAAGATTCTAAGGGGTGACCGTGGCTGACAAGGGAAATCAATGGCAGTATAAAAATAAAAGAGAAAGAAATATAACATAGCAAAGAGGAGTGGGAAGCGAGAGGATAGGGAAACTTTTAACGATCAACAGAAGATAACAAAAAAGGCAATACGGAGAGAAAAGATGAAGTACAAAGGTAAGCTAGCCAAGAATATAAAGGAGGATAGTAAAAGCTTCGTTAGGTATGTGAAGATGAAAAAAATTAGGTAAGACTAAACTTGAAGACAGAAACGGGTGAGTTTATTATGGGGAACAAGGAAATGGCAGACAAGTTGAACAGGTACTTTGCATCTGTCTTCACTAGGGAAGACACGAACAATCCAGACGTAATAGTGGCTAGAGGACCTAGGGTAACCGAGGAACTAAAAGAAATTCACATTAGGCAGAAAATAGTGTTGGATAGACTGATGGGACTGACGTTTGATAAATTCCCAGGGCCTGATGGTCTGAATCCCAGGGTACGTAAACAGCAGGCTCTGGAAATCATGGACTCGTTAGTAATCATTTTCCAATGTTCTATAAATTCAGGATCAGTTCCTGTGGATTGGAGGGTAGCTAATGTTATCCCACTTTTTATGAAAGGAGGGAGAGAGAAAACAGGGAATTATGGACCAGATAGCCTGACATCAGTGGTGGGGAATGTGCTGGAGTCAATTATAAAAGATGAAATAGCTGCACATTTGGATAGCAGTAACAGGATTGGTCCGAGTCAACATGGATTTACAAAGGGGAAATCATGCTTGACTAATCTTCTGGAATTTTTTGAGGATGAAACAATGAAAATGGACAAGGGAGAGCCAGTGGATGTAGTGCACTTGGACTTCCAGAAAGCCTTTGATAAGGTCCCACACAAGAGATTAGTGGGCAAAATTAGAGCACATGGTATTGGGGGTAGTGTACTGACATGGATAGAAATTTGGTTGGCAGACAGGAAACAGAGTAGGGATTAACAGGCCCCTTTCAGAATGGCAGGCAGTGACTAATGGGGTACCAGAAGGCTCGGTGTTGGGACCACAGCTTTTTAAAACGTACATTAATGATTTAGATGAATAGATTAAAAGTAACAATAGCAAATTTGCAGATGACACTAAGCTGGGTGGTAGTGTAAAATGAGAAGAGTATGTTATGAGAATTCAGGGTGACTTGGACAGGTTGGGTGAGCGGGCAAGTGCATGGCAGATGCAGTTTAATGTGGATAAATGTGAGGTTTTCCACTTTGGTGGCAAGAACAGGAAAGCAGGTTACTATCTGAATGGTGTCGAGTTAGGAAAAGGGGAAGTACAACGAGATCTAGGTGTCCTTGTTCATCAGTCACTGAAAGTAAGCATGCAGGTATAGCAGTGAAGAAAGCTAATGGTATGTTGGCCTTCATAACAAAGATCAAGTGCAGAAGCAAAGAGGTAATTCTGTGGTTGTACAGAGCCGTGGTGAGACCACACCTGGAGTATTGTGTGTAGTTTTGGTCTCCAAATTTGAGGAAGGACATTCTTGCTACTGAGGGAGTGCAGCATAGGTTCATGAGGTTAATCTCCAGGATGGCAGGACTGTCATATGTTGAAAGATTGGAGTGACTGGGCTTGTATACACTGGAATTTAGAAGGATGAGGGGATCTGATTGAAACATATAAGGTTATTAAGGGATTGAACATGCTAGAGACAGGAAACATGTTCCCGATGTTGGGGGGAGTCAGAACCAGAGGCCACAGTTTAAGGACAAGGGATAGGACATTTAGAACGGAGTTGAGGAAAAACGTTTTCACCCAGAGAATTGTGGATCTGTGAATGCTCTGCTCCAGAAGGCAGTGGAGGTCAATTCTCTGGATGCTTTCAAGAAAGAGTTAAAGCTCTTAAAGATAGTGGAGTTAAGGGATATGGGGAGAAAACAGGAACGGGGTACTGATTGTGGATGATCAGCCATGATCACAATGAATGGTGGTGAGGCTTGAAGGGCCGAATGGCCTACTTCTGCATCTATTGCCTATTGTATATAATTTGTCATCGTTGTTGCTGAGTCCACAACCACTGTTGACAGGGTTTGATCTGAATCCCGTGACACAGTCGTGTGTCAGCAGGGGGCTGAACATACAGACCTGGGGAGCGCCAGTGCTCAGTGTAATGGGACTGGAGACTTTACTGTCCACACAGACTGACTGTGGCCTTTCATTCAGAGTCCAGGATCCAGTCACAGAGGGAGGTGTTGACACCCAGAGAGGGCAGTTTCTGGGGTATGATGGTGTTAAATGCCAAACTGGTGTATAAATGTGAGACCCCATTTTCCAGGTGGGACCGGACAGAGTGGATGGCAGAGGCTAATGCATCATCATTGGATCAATTCAATCCGAACCAGAAAGTGAACCGGTAA
This sequence comes from Hypanus sabinus, assembly GCF_030144855.1. Classification (NCBI taxonomy): domain Eukaryota; kingdom Metazoa; phylum Chordata; class Chondrichthyes; order Myliobatiformes; family Dasyatidae; genus Hypanus; species Hypanus sabinus. The sequence goes on along the minus strand of NW_026781451.1, from coordinate 90,794 downwards.
GGGGGCAATGTAGGCGGGAGAGAGGCTTTAATGTGCTCCATGACCAGCCAGTCAAAGCATTTCATAATGGCTGATGTCAATTCCACCAGATGATAGTAATTTAGACAGGTTACTGTCACCTTCTTTGGCCCTGGAATGGTGGTTGCTGTCTTGAAAACTGAGGGACAATGGACTGTCGAGAGAGATGTAGAATATATCCGTCAGCTCCTCAGTTAGCTGGGATGCACAGTCATTCAGAACCCGACCTGGTATATTATCAGCTTTGTGGGGTTAGCACTGGCCAGAGTCCTCCTCACCTCTGCTTCAGCCAAACGGAGGGTCTCCTCCCCTGGGTGTCTCTCTCACCAGCACTTTGTTCTGTGCATCAAACTGGGCGTAAAAGGCATTCAGCCTGTTGGGGAGTGAGGCGTCCTGGTCCCTCTGATCCAAAGACAGCATCGCTATCCCTCAGCCGTGCATGGCCCTCTGCAGTGAGCCATGGATTCTGATTTGCCCCACAGAGAAGTGTTATGTGATGGTTAGAGTCTCAGTTCATTTCCCTGTGTATCTGGTCACAGAATCCACAGATTCCTCGATGTTACGTGGTTGACATAGGTAGCAGCCTTTCTGAACATTCTCCAGTTTGTGTTTCAAAGCAGTCCTGCAATGCTGAGATTGCTCCCTCAGAACTGGTTTGGCCAGTTTGATCAGTGGTTTGTATACTGGAATTAGCGTAACAGACAAGTGATCTGAGAGCCCAGTGTGGGGCAGGGGAACAGCTTTATATGCTCCTGGTATGTTAGTGTAAACCAGGTCCAGTGTATTCTCACCTCTGGTACCAAAACCAACAAGGTAGTGGAACTCAGGCCGACGACTGGTCAAAACTGCAATCAGTGGGATTGGGTGAAGTTTGTCTTTAACCTAGATAAAAGGTTCTACATTGGAAGAGTGTGGATAAAGTAGAAGGAAAGGAGAGTGCAGTAGAGGTTACAAAAATCTCCAGTATAAATAAAAAGACAGAATGCTTAGAAAGGGAAATAAATTTAACTGATGATAACATGGGGGTAAAATTGAATACAGAACTGAAAGTGATGGCTTTGAACAGCGGTCCCAACCACTGGACCACAAAGCATGTGCTACCAGGCCACGAGGAAACGATACGATTTGGCGCTATGAAACGCCATGAGTCAGCTGCACCTTTCCTCATTTCCTGTCACGCCCACTGTTGAACATGAACGCACGCAAGGTCATTACTCACGCATCATTCATGTCAGCACGGGAAGAAGATCAAATCCTTGAGCTTGCAAAGGATGGTGGGCTGAAAAATATGTTTGATATAACATCTCTGCTGGCATTCTGGATCAAAGTCAAGGCTGAATATCCTGAAATAGCCACAAAAGCACTGAAAATGTTGCTTCCATTTCCAAAATCATATCTGTGCAAAGTGGGGTTTTCTGCAATGAATGCAACAAATCTAAATTGCGGAATAGACTGGACGTATAAGGAACCCCCTTTGAGTATCGATGTCTTCCGTCACCCCTCGTTGGGATTGTCTTGTTGCAGGGAAACAAGCCCAGGGCTCGCACTGATTCACCGATATTGCAATGATTTTATATGTTCATGTGAAGAAGATATGCGCTGTGTGTTTAATAGCCAAACGTTGCTTAAAATGTTGTGATGCTATTGACTTATATGTGACTTATAATTGACTTATCACTATATTCATGTGGGGAAAATATGCGCTGTGTGTTTAATATTAAATTCATTAGATAAACCCTTTTAGAAACAAAATTGAGTGTATTAGCCACTTATAAGTGACTTAGAGTCTTAGAGTTGACTTATCACCTTACACCAGTCGTGATTAACACCACCCCCACCCCCACCCCACGTCGGCTGGTCCAGAAGAATATTGTCAATATTAAACCGGTCTGCTGTGCAAAAAAGGTTAGGGGCCCCTGTCTTTGAATGCTCACAATGAGTGAATAATGTCAACAATCTTGTAACACAGTCATTAGCAGATACAACATCGCGGGCATCACTGAGTCACAATTGAAAGAAGATCTATTGAGAGCTTATTTTTCAAGGATACGTGTTGTATCGAATGGACAGGAGGAGAAGCAGAGGGAGTAGGGTGGGAATTGAATTCTGAGAGAGAATTGGCATACGTTTAGGAAGATGTAGAATCCTTGTGGGTAAAGTTAAGAAAGAGCAAGGGTACCAAGACCCTGATGGGAGTTGTATTCAGGCCTTGGAACAATAACTAGCAATGTGGGCTACAAATTACCAGGTTATAGAAAGGGCAGGAGATGAAACGGGCAATGTAATGATAGCCATGGGGGTTTCAATATGCAGATAGATTGGGAAAATCAGGTTGGTGCTGGATCTCAAAAGAAAGAATTTGTAGAATGACTGCTAAATGGCTTTTTAAAACAGCTTGTGGTTGAACCCACCAGGGAAAAGACATCTGGATTTGATGTTGTGTAATGAGGCAGAGATCATGATGTGATGGAATTCACCCTGCAGTTTGAGAGGGAGAAGCTGAAATCAGATGTATCAGTATTACAACGGAGTAAAGGGAACTACAGAAGCATGAGAGAGGAGTTGATCAAAGTTGATGGGAAGGAGACATTAGCAGGGATGATGGCAGAGCAGCAATGGCTGGAGTTTCTGGGAGTAATTCAGAAGGTGCAGATAGATTAATACCAAAGATGAAGAAATACTGTAAAAGGAGGGTGAGGCAACTGTGGCTGTAAAGGGAAGTCAAAGACAAAATAAAAGCAAAATCAGGTGCCCACGGTGAAGCAATCATTAGTGGGAAGCTGAAGGATTTTAAAAAACAAGTGAAGGCAATAAAAAAAAACAAGAAGGGGAAGGGATGAAATGTGAAGGTTAATTTGCCAATAATATAAAAGAAGAAACCAAAAGCTGTTTCAGATATATGAAGAATAAAATAGAAGCGAGAGTGGAAAATCGATGCTGGAGAGGTAAAAAGGGATAAAGAAAATGGAGAAACTTAATAAGTATTTTCTGTCGATCTTCACTGTGACAGAAATTCAAGTGTCAGGGGGCAGAAGTCAGTGTAGTTGCTGTTACTAAGGAGAACGTGCCTGGGTAGCTGAAAGGTCTGAAAGTCGATAAGTCACCTGGACTACACCCCAGGGTTCTGAAAGAGGTGGCTGAAATGATTGTGGAGGCATTAGTAGTGATCTTACAACAATCACTAGATTCTGGGATTGTTTCGGAGGAATGGAAAATTATAAATGTCACGCCGCTCTTTAAGAAGGGAGGGAGGTGAAAAACAGGGAATTATAGGCAACAGAAAACACACAGACTGAGAACAAAGAACTGTTCATTTCAGTCACAGAGGTGTCACATGTTGAAAGCCACAGAAGCAAATTCACCCACCGACAGAACTGAGAGGAGTTCCTGGAACAGGGTGGTGAGCTCTTACAGAGAGTGAGACAGAAAGTTGGGGTGGGGGGAGGGCAGAGATGATCAGAGGGGAGTGTGAGAGAGGGTCAGAGAGATGCCATGCAGTTTGTGGGGCTGAATATTCAGTTTCTCTGCAAAACATTGCAGATTATTCACTCTGCTCCTGTGGCCATTACAGTTCCAATAGGAACATCCCTCTGGCTAATTCTGCCCTGTTCTGTTCTCCTGTTTGCCACCGGATGTGAACAAACTGAGAACAGAGGGGTTTTCATATCATAGACACAGGTCACATTTGGTGAAAGGTCACAGGTCAAAAACAATGCATTGATGTGTTCAAGGGGAAGGGGATTGGGAGAGTGAGAAAGTGAAAGACAGCAGGTGAGAGAGGAAGGGAGAAAAAGAGTCACAGTCATACAAACACAGAAACAGGCTCTTTGGCCCACTGGGTACATGCTGACCATCAAACACCGTTGACACTGATCCTACCCTAATCACATTTTATTGTCTCCACATTCCCAGGGACTGTGGCCATTTAATCTACTGATCAGTGTGTGGAACGAAAACAAGACACCCTGCTCTAGAGTTACCTCCTGAGGCCCCTCCATCTCATTATGCAAGATGACAACACACTAGGAGCAGAAGATGTCACCAGCCCCTCAAGCCCGGGCCACCACTCACTGGTTGATCTGTCCCAGTGCCACACCACTGCACAAGAACAGAGAAACCTATTAAAAGTGGTGGATACAGCCCAGTGCCCAGGAAAAGCTCTCCCCACCAATGAGCCCATCTACAAGGAGAGTTGACACAAGAAAACAGCATCCATCATCAGTGACCCCCATCCAGACCGTGCTCTCTTCTCACTGCTTCCACTGGGCAGGAGGTACAGGAACCTTGGGTCTCACATCACCAGGTCTAGAACAGTTATTACAGTTCCAGTGAGGATAACTTCACCCACCTCAATACTCACGTGATTCCACAACCTATGGTCTCACTTTCAAGGAGTCTACATCTCATGTCCTGAGTATTATTTGTTTATTTATTTATCTGTCTTTTTACAGTGCCTTGAAAAAGTATTCAGCCAACACCTTGTTCACATAAATGAGTGTTGTAGCCAGGGATTTTTATCAATTTAACTGAGAATTTTTATTTGTGAATCACATGCTCCTTGTTTTTGCAGTGGAGCCAGAAAAAAAACACAGGGAAAATTGTAAAGCATGAAAAACTAAGAATTCAAAAACCGAAAACTGAAAACAGTGAAGACTTCTGTCAGCTTCACTGTGGAAGACAGGATGTCAGAAATTCAGGAGTGTCAGTGTGCAGAAGTGAGTGTGGGTGCTTCAAACGCCATTCATAAGTTTGCCGATTCCACAACTATTGTTGCCAGCAGTTCAGATGGTGATGAGGAGGTGTACAGGAGTGGGATAGATCAGCTGGTTGTGTGCTGTCAAAACAACAACCTTGCACTTAATGTCAGTAAGACCAGGGAATTGACTGTGGACTTCAGTAAGGGGAAGTCAAGGGAACACACACCAGTCTTCAATGAGGGATCAGCAGTGGAAAGGGTGAGCAGTTTCAAGAACCTGGGTGTCAACATCTCTGAAGATCTATCCTGGGCCCAACATTAATGGAATTACAAAGAAGGCGCGACAGTGGCTGTATTTAAGAGTTTGAGGAGACTTGGTTTGTCACCAAAGACTCTCAAAAATGTCTACAGAGGTACCGCAGAGAGCATTCTAACCAGTTCAGCACTGTCTGGAACAGAGGGGATACTGTACAGGATCAGAAAAAGCAATAGAAAGTTGCAAACTCAGACAGTAATTTATAGGCCATTTAGTCTGACTTCAGTGGTTGGTAAGATGTTTGAGTCCATTACTAATGATGAGATTTTGGGGAACTTGAAGGCACATGAAAATTTAGACTGTAGTCTGCATGGTTTCCTCAGGAGAAATTCTGTGTGAGAAAGCTCTGAAATTCTTTAAGAAAATAACAGGCAGGAGAGAGAAAAGAGAGTCAGTGGATGTTGTTTACTTGGATATTCAGAAGGCCTTTGACAAGGTACTGCATATGAGTTTGCTAAACAAGAGACTGGGGAAGATACTGGCATGATGGAGGATTGGCTGACTGGAGGAGGCAATGAATGGGAATAAACCGGGTCTTGTCTGGTTGGTTGCTGGTGAGTCGTGATGTTTGGGGTTGGGACCATTTCTTTTCACATGAAACGTCTGGGATTTTGATGACAGAATTGATAGCTTTGTGCAAAGTTTGAGGATGATACAAAGTTAAGGAGAGGGGCAGGTGGTGTTGAGAAAGCAGGGTCTGCAGAAAGACTCAGACAGATTAGGAGAATGCGGAAAGAAGTGTCAGATGGAATACAGTGTAGGGAAGTGTATGGTCATAGACTTTGTTAGAAAGAATAAAAATGTAGAGTAATTTCTGAATGGGGAGAAAAGCCAGAATTCAGAGTCAGGAAAGAGTCATAGAAGTTGTAAAGTCATAGCCATCTAATTACAGCTGTAGCATCCCACAAGATGCACAGGAACACTTTGTCAGGCCCTGGGGAATTATCCAGTCTAATTTGCATTGTCAGTAATCTGTGTACGGTCCATAACTTCCCTATTTTTCCTCACTTCTATCGACTCTGTGTCTGTCTCCGAAGGAATGCAGATGGAAATTATCCACTTAAGATCTCACCATCTCTTTCAGCTCCGTGCATAGAAGATCTTCAACAGGACCAATTTTTTCTCTTGCTATCTTTTTACATTTAATGCATTTGTTGAAGCCCTTGGGACTCTCCATCACTTTGTCTGCCAGAGCAACCTCATGACTTCTTTTAGCCCTCCTGATTTCTTAAACTCCTCAAGTACCTGATTTGTTCCTTTCTGCTACTCCTTGCTTTGCTCCCTCTTTCTTAATCAGGACCTCAAATATATCTCGGAAACCAACATTCCCAAAGCCTGTTATATTTGCCTTTTTTTTCTGACAGGAGCATACTCTCAAAGGCCTCCCACTTACCAAGCATACCTTTGCCAGAAAACCAATCCACACTTGCCAGATCCTTTCTCTAACTTCAAATGTCACCACAAGGACCAGACCAATGCTGCTCGGTAATTGTCTTGAGACTACTGGCATGATCGGCCGGCTGGCGGTGCAGTGACATCTTCACCGGACCTGAAGGCGAGTGGTCCCGGGTTCAGATTGGGCCAGTTCTTTGCACGCTTTCCATGCGTACCGGATTGAGCGTTGAGCGAGCAACATGGCCTCACTTAAAAACAGATAAATGCTAAAGAAGGCATAGAAAGGAACAACAATGATTTTAATTACTGGATGCAAAGTGTTCCCTTACACAAACTTGTCAGCAACCCTGTCTCATTCCCTAAGAACACATTAGGTATCCTATACCCCATCATCGGAATCTCTATTTATTGATTAAGGAAACTTCCCTGAACACATTTGACAAATTCTATCCGATCTAACCCTTTCAGAGTATTTGAGTCCCAGTCAACATATGGAAAGCTAAAATCATCGACTATCACAACCTTGTCTTTCTTGTAACTGTCTGTGTACTCTACAAATTTCCCCCTCTAAATCCAGCTGACTACTGAGTGGTTTGTAATGTGATCCCATTAATGTGGTCACCATTTTCTTATCCCTTGGTTCCACCCATAGAGCTTCAGTAGTCGAGTTCCCCACCCTGTCCTGTTGGAACACTGCTGTGACATTTTCCCTGACTAGTAATGTCACCTCTCCCCTTTAATCCCCCTGGTCGGTCATGTCTGAAACAATGGATCCCCACAACATTGAGCAGCCAGTCCTGAACCTCCTGCAACCAAGTCTCACTAATGCTACAGTGTCATAATTCCACGTGCTGATCCATGCCCTGAGCTCATCTGCCTCTCCTATAATACTGATCGTATTGAAATATACACAACATTAGTCCCACCGTGCTCAACCTTCAGTTCCACACATCCACAGTAGTTTAGCCAAGGGTGAGATGCCAGAGGACTGGAGGATAGCTGATGTTCCATTGTTCAAGAAAGACTCTAAGAACAATCCAGGTAAATTACAGGCTGGTGAGCCTGACATCAGTAGTAGCTGACATTGGCTCAGTGCGAGAGGACAGAGAGTAGTGGAAGCTGGTTGTCTCTCTACAAGAGGCCTGTGATTCGTGGTGTCCACAGGGATCAGTGCTGGGCCCGTTGTTTGTCATCTGTAACAAGAATCTGCATGATACCGTGGTAAACTGGATCAGCAACATTGCTGCTGACTTCAGGATTGTGTGTGTAATGGACAGCGAGGAAGCTATCAATGCTTGCAGTGGGATCTGGACCAGCTGAGAAAAGGGGCTGAGAAAGGGCAGATAGAATTTATTGCAGATGGGGGTGAGATGTTGAACTTGGGAGGACAAACCGGGATAAGACTCACATAGTGAATGTTAGGGCTCTGAGGTGTATGGTAGAACCACGGGACCTGAAAATACAGATCCACATTTTATTAAAAGCAGTGTCACAGGTAGATCCAGTTGTAAAGAGAGCTTTAGGTACATTGGCCTTCATAAATCTGGCATTGAGGAAGGAGTTGGGATGTTATGTTGAAGTTGTAAAAGATGATCGTGAAGCTGATTTCAAAGTAATGTGTGCAGTTCTGGTCACCTACCGGTAGGAAAGATATGAATAAACTTGAAAGAATGCAGAGACAATTTACAAGGATGTGCTGGGACTTGAGGATCAGAGTTACAGGGACAGCTTGAATCCATTAAGAATTTATTCACTGGCGTACTTAGTTGGAAATATTTTAGAGGAATCTGAGGGAGAACTTCACTCAGAGGGTGGTGTGAGTGGAACAAACTGCCAATGGAATTGTAACACGTAGGAAAAGTTTGGATAGGTGGATGAGATGAGAGAGGTCTGGAGGGCTGTGGTCTGGGTGCAGAGAGATGGGAACGAGGCAGAGGAGCAGGCTGGCGTGGACTAAATGGGCTGAAGTTCTTGTTTCTATGCTCATGACTCTATGACCAACAACCCCCCCATAAAATAAATGTCAATGTGCCATTTGCATGCCTAACTACTGCTGCCCCTTCCTGCAGTCTGAGATAAACACTCCACAGTGGACCAGTGTGACTACACACTCGCATCTGTGTATAAACATCTTTACATCTTTCATAAAATTCTCTCTAAGTTCCTTTTCCATTACAGAACCTGTCCATGATTCAGTTCTCGTTACTGACCCTTTGCCAACCTGACCGGGGGTTTATCCTGTGTCCACTCCCCCTCTAATGTCTGCTGTCCATTACAGACGATCTACACCTTCCTCTCCACAACACTGACCCATTATAAACCTGGCAACAGTAATCCTGTGACTATTTCCTCTCCAGCACCTGTGTCCATTCCTGTTCCTCTGCTCAATACTAACCCATCACTGAAACTGTGGTTGTTGAGGAAGCTCACTGACTGGGAACAGTAGGTTCTTCATTTCAGAGCCTCAGGATACGTGATGTTTGTTTGCTTTGCATACTTTCCAAAACATACATCAACTGTTCCACCGCCCATCTCTGGCTTCATCGCTGAATCTGACACCACTCACAGCAGAGCGTGAAGAGGTGGTAGATGGTCCCATCTCCCTCCGGTTCACACAGCAACACTTCATCGGGAGTCACACGTGAGTTGACATCACCCAAAACTGATCGAATCTGGAAATTTGTCTTGGGCACTGTGTATGAATATGTGGGGGAGAGGGAGGGAGGGAGGGAGGGAGAGGGAGAGGGAGAGGGAGAGGGAGAGAGAGAGAGAGAGAGAGAGAGAGAGAGAGAGAGAGAGAGAGAGAGAGAGATAGAGAGAGAGAGAGAGAGAGAGAGAGAGAGAGAGAATAACTGAAGGTAGATGGACTCCTCTGTCTCATCCATCTGTGAGGTTTCCGGAAGGGTTTTGTCACCTCTGTCTAGTGTCTCAGTCACAGAGATTTCACTGTATGTGGGGTCCCAGAGAGAGACAGAGGAAGATCTCACCTCCTTCTGTGGGGACTTGGTGAAGGCAGAAGGAGATCCCACCTCTGTCGGTGGGGTTTCTGTGAGATAGTGACGCATCTATCCCATTATAGAAGGATATCCCTTTCAATCCTCAGTTCCCATCCCCATTTACACCTTGTCCTCAGCCCCAGTGTGTCACCACTCACAGAGTTAATTCCAGTCTTTCATTTCCAGAATGTCACCGGCTGAACTGAGGGTTGTGCTGCTGATCCTGGGTTTTCTGGGTGAGTAATGTCTTGTAGGGACAAACTGCGTGCTGTGTACAGTAAGAGGGAGTAGATGTTATTTATTGTTTCTGTAGATGAGCAGAGGCAGCCTGTATTTAATGGGGGGAAAGTACTGAAGGGACCTCAGGAATATTATGAATCCAATTTGACACAGGGACACACGGCATTAGAGCTGGTGATCAGAAACGTCCAGATACCCGGTTTGGTGAAACAACAGTAGGGAGTGGAGGGAGATGGGGAGGCAGAGAGGTTTCAGCAGAGAATTTCAGGCTTGAAGACTGAGGAGAAGGCACGGCTGGAAATGCAGTGATTACACTCCGAGAGGGTGGGACTGGAGGGAGTGTTAAGAGGCAGGAGGAGATTACACTGGGAGGAAGTGGTGAGGCTATGTTGGGATGTGAAAGCAAAGTTGGGTTGTATGATACATAACCAGATTAGTGATCACAGGGATGTTGGAAGAAGGGGCCTCTGGGCAATTTCAGGCATAACTGGCAAAGTTTATGGATAGCAGAGGGCAGGAGTGGGAGGTGGCTGAAGGTGTGAATGAGATGTGGACTGAGACAGGGTGGAGGTGGGTGACGTTACAGAGGTGAGCATCACAGTTGGGCATCGATTTCTCCTTCCAGTAATTTTATTTCCCTTCCCCTTCACTCTTCTACGATTCCCCAATCTGGTCTCTTACCACATTGCCTCATCTGCCTATCACCACCCCTGCTGCCTCTCCTCCTCCAGTTTCTCCCATGGTTCACTCTCCTTTTGGAGCGATAGAACACTACAGCATTGAAACAGGCTCTTTGGCCCATCTAGTCCATGCTGAACTAAAATTCTGCATCGTCCATCTTGTAACAGATTCCTTATTTTCCAGTATCTGGGGAGTGTTGTACGATAGATGGTCAAGATGGTGTCTGGGGAGTGTTGTACAATCGATGGTCAAGATGCTGTCTGGGGAGTGTTGTACAATAGATGGTCAAGATGGTGTCTGGGGACTGTTCTACAATAGATGGTCAAGATGGTGTCTGGGGAGTGTTGTACAATAGATGGTCAAGATGATGTCTGGGGAGTGTTGTACAATAGATGGTCAATATGATGTCTGGGGAATGTTGTACAATCGATGGTCAAGATGCTGTCTGGGGACTGTTGTACAATCGATGGTCAAGATGGAGTCTGGAGAGTGTTGTACAATACATCGTCAAGATAGTGTCTGGGGAGTGTTGTACAATAGATGGTCAAGATGGTGTTTGGGGAGTGTTATACAATAGATGGTCAAGATGATGTCTGGGGAGTGTTGTACAATAGATGGTCAAGATGGTGACTGGGGAGTGTTGTACAATAGATGGTCAAGATGGTGTCTGGGGAGTGTTGTACAATAGATGGTCAAGATGGTGTCTGGGGAGTGTTGTACAATAGATGGTCAAGATGGTGTCTGGGGAGTATTGTACAATACATAGTCAAGATGGTGTCTGGCGAGTGTTGTACAATAGATAGACAAGATGGTGTCTGGGGAGTGTTGTACAATAGATGGTGAAGATGGTGTCTGGGGAGTGTTGTGCAATCGATGGTCAAGATGATGTCTGGGGAGTGTTGTACAATTGATGGTCAAAATGTTGTCTGGGGAGGGTTGTACAATAGATGGTCAAGATGGTGTCCGGGGAGTGTTGTACAATCGATGGTCAAGATGGTGTCTGGGGACTGTTGTATAATAGATGGTCAAGATGGTGTCTGGGGAGTGTTGTACAATACATAGTCAAGATGGTGTCTGGGGAGTGTTGTACAATAGATGGTCAAGATGGTGTCTGGGGTATGTTGTACTATCGATGGTCATGATGATGTCTGGGGAGCGTTGTACAATAGATGGTCAAGATGGTGTCTGGGGAGTGTTGTACAATAGATGGTCAAGATTGTGTCTGGGGAGTGTTGTACAATAGATGGTCAAGATGGTGTCTGGGGAGTGTTATACAATAGATGGTCAAGATGATGTCTGGGGAGTGTTGTACAATAGATGGTCAAGATGGTGTCTGGGGAGTGTTGTACAATCGATGGTCAATATGACGTCTGGGGAGTGTTGTACAATAGATGGTCAAGATGGTGTCTGGGGAGTGTTGTACAATAGATGGTCAAGATGGTGTCTGGGGAGTGCTGCACAATACATAGTCAAGATGGTGTCTGGCGAGTGTTGTACAATAGATAGTCAAGATTGTGTCTGGGGAGTGTTGTACAATAGATGGTCAAGATGGTGTCTGGGGAGTGTTGTGCAATCGATGGTCAAGATGATGTCTGGGGAGTGTTGTATAATAGATGGACAAGATGGTGTCTGGGGAGTGTTGTACAATACATAGTCAAGATGGTGTCTGGGGAGTGTTGTACAATAGATGGTCAAGATGGTGTCTGGGGAGTGTTGTACAATAGATGGTCAAGATGGTGTCTGGGGAGTGTTGTACAATAGATGGTCAATATGATGTCTGGGGAATGTTGTACAATCGATGGTCAAGATGATGTCTGGGGACTGTTGTACAATCGATGGTCAAGATGGAGTCTGGAGAGTGTTGTACAATACATCGTCAAGATAGTGTCTGGGGAGTGTTGTACAATAGATGGTCAAGAATCTGTCTGGGGAGTGTTGTACAATAGATGGTAAAGATGGTGTTTGGGGAGTGTTATACAATAGATGGTCAAGATGATGTCTGGGGAGTGTTGTATACTACATAGTCAAGATGGTGTCTGGGGAATGTTGTACAATCGATGGTCAAGAATCTGTCTGGGGAGTGTTGTACAATAGATGGTCAAGATGGTGTTTGGGGAGTGTTATACAATAGATGGTCAAGATGATGTCTGGGGAGTGTTGTATACTACATAGTCAAGATGGTGTCTGGGGAATGTTGTACAATCGATGGTCAATATGATGTCTGGGAAGTGTTGTACAATAGATGGTCAAGATGGTGTCTGGGGAGTGTTGTACAATAGATGGCCAAGATGGTGTCTGGGGAGTGTTGTACAATACATAGTCAAGATGGTGTCTGGCGAGTGTTGTACAATAGATAGTTAAGATGGTGTCTGGGGAGTGTTGTACAATAGATGGTCAAGATGGTGTCTGGGGAGTGTTGTGCAATCGATGGTCAAGATGATGTCTGGGGAGTGTTGTACAATTGATGGTCAAGATGTTGTCTGGGGAGGGTTGTACAATCGATGGTCAAGAAGGTGTCTGGGGAGTGTTGTACAATGGATGGTCAATATGATGTCTGGGGAATGTTGTACAATCGATGGTCAAGATGCTGTCTGGGGACTGTTGTACAATCGATGGTCAAGATGGAGTCTGGAGAGTGTTGTACAATACATCGTCAAGATAGTGTCTGGGGAGTGTTGTACAATAGATGGTCAAGATGGTGTTTGGGGAGTGTTATACAATAGATGGTCAAGATGATGTCTGGGGAGTGTTGTACAATAGATGGTCAAGATGGTGACTGGGGAGTGTTGTACAATAGATGGTCAAGATGGTGTCTGGGGAGTGTTGTACAATAGATGGTCAAGATGGTGTCTGGGGAGTGTTGTACAATAGATGGTCAAGATGGTGTCTGGGGAGTATTGTACAATACATAGTCAAGATGGTGTCTGGCGAGTGTTGTACAATAGATAGACAAGATGGTGTCTGGGGAGTGTTGTACAATAGATGGTGAAGATGGTGTCTGGGGAGTGTTGTGCAATCGATGGTCAAGATGATGTCTGGGGAGTGTTGTACAATTGATGGTCAAAATGTTGTCTGGGGAGGGTTGTACAATAGATGGTCAAGATGGTGTCCGGGGAGTGTTGTACAATCGATGGTCAAGATGGTGTCTGGGGACTGTTGTATAATAGATGGTCAAGATGGTGTCTGGGGAGTGTTGTACAATAAATAGTCAAGATGGTGTCTGGGGAGTGTTGTACAATAGATGGTCAAGATGGTGTCTGGGGTATGTTGTACTATCGATGGTCATGATGATGTCTGGGGAGCGTTGTACAATAGATGGTCAAGATGGTGTCTGGGGAGTGTTGTACAATAGATGGTCAAGATTGTGTCTGGGGAGTGTTGTACAATAGATGGTCAAGATGGTGTCTGGGGAGTGTTATACAATAGATGGTCAAGATGATGTCTGGGGAGTGTTGTACAATAGATGGTCAAGATGGTGTCTGGGGAGTGTTGTACAATCGATGGTGAATATGACGTCTGGGGAGTGTTGTACAATAGATGGTCAAGATGGTGTCTGGGGAGTGTTGTACAATAGATGGTCAAGATGGTGTCTGGGGAGTGCTGCACAATACATAGTCAAGATGGTGTCTGGCGAGTGTTGTACAATAGATAGTCAAGATTGTGTCTGGGGAGTGTTGTACAATAGATGGTCAAGATGGTGTCTGGGGAGTGTTGTGCAATCGATGGTCAAGATGATGTCTGGGGAGTGTTGTATAATAGATGGACAAGATGGTGTCTGGGGAGTGTTGTACAATACATAGTCAAGATGGTGTCTGGGGAGTGTTGTACAATAGATGGTCAAGATGGTGTCTGGGGAGTGTTGTACAATAGATGGTCAAGATGGTGTCTGGGGAGTGTTGTACAATAGATGGTCAATATGATGTCTGGGGAATGTTGTACAATCGATGGTCAAGATGATGTCTGGGGACTGTTGTACAATCGATGGTCAAGATGGAGTCTGGAGAGTGTTGTACAATACATCGTCAAGATAGTGTCTGGGGAGTGTTGTACAATAGATGGTCAAGAATCTGTCTGGGGAGTGTTGTACAATAGATGGTAAAGATGGTGTTTGGGGAGTGTTATACAATAGATGGTCAAGATGATGTCTGGGGAGTGTTGTATACTACATAGTCAAGATGGTGTCTGGGGAATGTTGTACAATCGATGGTCAAGAATCTGTCTGGGGAGTGTTGTACAATAGATGGTCAAGATGGTGTTTGGGGAGTGTTATACAATAGATGGTCAAGATGATGTCTGGGGAGTGTTGTATACTACATAGTCAAGATGGTGTCTGAGGAATGTTGTACAATCGATGGTCAATATGATGTCTGGGAAGTGTTGTACAATAGATGGTCAAGATGGTGTCTGGGGAGTGTTGTACAATAGATGGCCAAGATGGTGTCTGGGAGTGTTGTACAATACATAGTCAAGATGGTGTCTGGCGAGTGTTGTACAATAGATAGTTAAGATGGTGTCTGGGGAGTGTTGTACAATAGATGGTCAAGATGGTGTCTGGGGAGTGTTGTGCAATCGATGGTCAAGATGATGTCTGGGGAGTGTTGTACAATTGATGGTCAAGATGTTGTCTGGGGAGGGTTGTACAATCGATGGTCAAGATGGTGTCTGGGGAGTGTTGTACAATGGATGGTCAATATGATGTCTTGGGACTGTTGTACAATCGATGGTCAAGATGGAGTCTGGAGAGTGTTGTACAATACATCGTCAAGATAGTGTCTGGGGAGTGCTGTACAATAGATGGTCAAGATTCTGTCTGGGGAGTGTTGTACAATAGATGGTCAAGATGGTGTTTGGAGAGTGTTATACAATAGATGGTCAAGATGATGTCTGGGGAGTGTTGTACACTACATAGTCAAGATGGTGTCTGGGGAATGTTGTACAATCGATGGTCAATATGATGTCTGGGGAGTGTTGTACAATAGATGGTCAAGAATCTGTCTGGGGAGTGTTATACAATAGATGGTCAAGATGATGTCTGGGGAGCGTTGTACACTACATAGTCAAGATGGTGTCTGCGGAATGTTGTACAATCGATGGTCAATATGATGTCTGGGGAGTGTTGTACAATAGATGGTCAAGATGGTGTCTGGGGAGTGTTGTACAATAGATGGTCAAGATGGTGTCTGGGGAGTGTTGTACAATACATAGTCAAGATGGTGTCTGGCGAGTGTTGTACAATAGATAGTCAAGATGGTGTCTGGGGAGTGTTGTACAATAGATGGTCAAGATGGTGTCTGGGGAGTGTTGTGCAATCGATGGTCAAGATGATGTCTGGGGAGTGTTGTACAATTGATGGTCAAGATGTTGTCTGGGGAGGGTTGTACAATCGATGGTCAAGATGGTGTCTGGGGAGTGTTGTACAATGGATGGTCAATATGATGTCTGGGGAATGTTGTACAATCGATGGTCAAGATGATGTCTGGGGACTGTTCTACAATCGATGGTCAAGATGGAGTCTGGAGAGTGTTGTACAATACATCGTCAAGATAGTGTCTGGGGAGTGTTGTACAATAGATGTTCAAGATTCTGTCTGGGGAGTGTTGTACAATAGATGGTCAAGATGGTGTTTGGGGAGTGTTATACAATAGATGGTCAAGATGATGTCTGGGGAGTGTTGTGCACTACATAGTCAAGATGGTGTCTGGGGAATGTTGTACAATCGATGGTCAATATGATGTCTGGGGAGTGTTGTACAATAGATGGACAAGATGGTGTCTGGGGAGTGTTGTACAATAGATGGTCAAGATGGTGTCTGGGGACTGTTGTACAATAGATGGTCAAGATGGTGTCTGGGGAGTGTAGTACAATAGATGGTCAAGATGGTGTCTGGGGAGTGTTGTACAATACATAGTCAAGATGGTGTCTGGCGAGTGTTGTACAATAGATAGTCAAGATGGTGTCTGGGGAGTGTTGTACAATAGATGGTCAAGATGGTGTCTGGGGAGTGTTGTGCAATCGATGGTCAAGATGATGTCTGGGGAGTGTTGTACAATTGATGGTCAAGATGGTGTCTGGGGAGGGTTGTACAATAGATGGTCAAGATGGTGTCTGGGGATTGTTGTACAATACATAGTCAAGATGGTGTCTGGCGAGTGTTGTACAATAGATAGTCAAGATGGTGTCTGGGGAGTGTTGTACAATAGATGGTCAAGTTGGTGTCTGGGGAGTGTTGTGCAATCGATGGTCAAGATGATGTCTGGGGAGTGTTGTACAATTGATGTTCAAGATGTTGTCTGGGGAGGGTTGTACAATAGATGGTCAAGATGGTGTCCGGGGAGTGTTGTACAATCGATGGACAAGATGGTGTCTGGGGACTGTTGTATAATAGATGTTCAAGATGGTGTCTGGGGAGTGTTGTACAATACATAGTCAAGATGGTGTCTGGGGAGTGTTGTACAATAAATGGTCAAGATGGTGTCTGGGGTATGTTGTACTATCGATGGTCATGATGATGTCTGGGGAGTGTTGTACAATAAATGGTCAAGATGGTGTCTGGGGAGTGTTGTACAATAGATGGTCAAGATTGTGTCTGGGGAGTGTTGTACAATAGATGGTCAAGATGGTGCCTGGGGTGTGTTATACAATAGATGGTCAAGATGATGTCTGGGGAGTGTTGTACAATAGATGGTCAAGATGGTGTCTGGGGAGGGTTGTACAATCGATGGTCAATATGACGTCTGGGGAGTGTTGTACAATAGATGGTCAAGATGGTGTCTGAGGAGTGTTGTACAATAGATGGTCAAGATTGTGTCTGGGGAGTGTTGTACAATACATAGTCAAGATGGTGTCTGGCGAGAGTTGTACAATAGATAGTCAAGATGGTGTCTGGGGAGTGTTGTACAATAGATGGTCAAGATGGTGTCTCGGGAGTGTTGTGCAATCGATGGTCAAGATGATGTCTGGGGAGTATTGTACAATTGATTGTCAGGATGGTGTCTGGGGAGGGTTGTACAATAGATAGTCAAGATGGTGTCTGGGGAGTGTTGTACAATTGATGTTCAAGATGTTGTCTGGGGAGGGTTGTGCAATCGATGGTCAAGATGATGTCTGGGGAGTGTTGTACAATTGATGTTCAAGATATTGTCTGGGGAGGGTTGTACAATAGATGGTCAAGATGGTGTCCGGGGAGTGTTGTACAATCGATGGTCAAGATGGTGTCTGGGGACTGTTGTATAATAGATGTTCAAGATGGTGTCTGGGGAGTGTTGTACAATACATAGTCAAGATGGTGTCTGGGGAGTGTTGTACAATAAATGGTCAAGATGGTGTCTGGGGTATGTTGTACTATCGATGGTCATGATGATGTCTGGGGAGTGTTGTACAATAAATGGTCAAGATGGTGTCTGGGGAGTGTTGTACAATAGATGGTCAAGATTGTGTCTGGGGAGTGTTGTACAATAGATGGTCAAGATGGTGCCTGGGGTGTGTTATACAATAGATGGTCAAGATGATGTCTGGGGAGTGTTGTACAATAGATGGTCAAGATGGTGTCTGGGGAGGGTTGTGCAATCGATGGTCAAGATGATGTCTGGGGAGTGTTGTACAATTGATGGTCAAGATGTTGTCTGGGGAGGTTTGTACAATAGATGGTCAAGATGGTGTCCGGGGAGAGTTGTACAATCGATGGTCAAGATGGTGTCTGGGGACTGTTGTATAATAGATGGTCAAGATGGTGTCTGGGGAGTGTTGTGCAATACATAGTCAAGATGGTGTCTGGGGTTTGTTGTACAATAGATAGTCAAGATGGTGTCTGGGGAGTCTTGTACAATAGATGGTCAATATGATGTCTGGGGAATGTTGTATAATCGATGGTCAAGATGATGTCGGGACTGTTGTACAATCGATGGTCCAGATGGAGTCTGGAGAGTGTTGTACAATACATCGTCAAGATAGTGTCTGGGGAGTGTTGTACAATAGATGGTCAAGAATCTGGGGAGTGTTGTACAATAGATGGTCAAGATGGTGTTTGGTGATTGTTATACAATAGATGGTCAAGATGATGTCTGGGGAGTGTTGTACACTACATAGTCAAGATGGTGTCTGGGGGAATGTTGTACAATCGATGGTCAATATGATGTCTGCGGAGTGTTGTACAATAGATGGTCAAGATGGAGTCTGGGCAGTGTTGTACAATAGATGGTCAAGATGGTGTCTGGGGAGTGTTGTACAATACATAGTCAAGATGGTGTCTGGCGAGTGTTGTACAATAGATAGTCAAGATGGTGTCTGGGGAGTGTTGTAGAATAGATGGTCAAGATGGTGTCTGGGGAGTGTTGTGCAATCGATGGTCAAGATGAAGTCTGGGGAGTGTTGTACAATTGATGGTCAAGATGTTGTCTGGGGACGGTTGTACAATCGATGGTCAAGATGGTGTCTAGGGAGGGTTGTACAATAGATGGTCAAGATGGTGTCCGGGGAGTGTAGTACAATCGATGGTCAAGATGGTGTCTGGGGACTGTTGTATAATAGATGGATAAGATGGTGTCTGGGGAGTGTTGTACAATACATAGTCAAGATGGTGTCTGGGTAGTGTTGTACAATAGATGGTCAAGATGGTGTCTGGGGAGTGTTGTGCAATCGATGGTCAAAATGATGTCTGGGGAGTGTTGTACAATTGATGTTCAAGATGTTGTCTGGGGAGGGTTGTACAATAGATGGTCAAGATGGTGTCCGGGGAGTGTTGTACAATCGATGGTCAAGATGGTGTCTGGGGAGGGTTGTACAATAGATGGTCAAGACGGTGTCTGGGGAGGGTTGTACAATAGATGGTCAAGATCGTGTCCGGGGAGTGTTGTACAATCGATGGTCAAGATGGTGTCTGGGGACTGTTGTATAATAGATGGTCAAGATGGTGTCTGGGGAGTGTTGTACAATACATAGTCAAGATGGTGTCTGGGGAGTGTTGTACAATAGATGGTCAAGATGGTGTCTGGGGTATGTTGTACTATCGATGGTCATGATGATGTCTGGGGAGTGTTGTACAATAGATGGTCAAGATGGTGTCTGGGGAGTGTTGTACAATAGATCGTCAAGATTGTGTCTGGGGAGTGTTGTACAATAGATGGTCAAGATGGTGTCTGGGGAGTGTTATACAATAGATGGTCAAGATGATGTCTGGGGAGTGTTGTACAATAGATGGTCAAGATGGTGTCTGGGGAGGGTTGTACAATCGATGGTCAATATGATGTCTGGGGAGTGTTGTACAATAGATGGTCAAGATGGTGTCTGGGGAGTGTTGTACAATAGATGGTCAAGATGGTGTCTGGGGAGTGTTGTACAATAGATGGTCAAGATGGTGTATGGGGAGTGTTGTACAATACATAGTCAAGATGGTGTCTGGGGAGTGTTGTACAATAGATGGTCAAGATGGTGTCTGGGGAGTGTTGTGCAATCAATGGTCAAGATGATGTCTGGGGAGTGTTGTATAATTGATGGTCAAGATGTTGTCTGGGGAGGGTTGTACAATCGATGGTCAAGATGGTGTCTGGGGAGGGTTGTACATAGATGGTCAAGATGGTGTCTGGGGACTGTTGTATAAAAGATGGTCAAGATGGAGTCTGGAGAGTGTTGTACAATACATAGTCAAGATGGTGTCTGGGGAGTGTTGTACAATAGATGGTCAAGATGGTGTCTGGGGTATGTTGTACAATCGATGGTCATGATGATGTCTGGGGACTGTTGTACAATAGATGGTCAAGATGGTGTCTGGGGAGTGTTGTACAATAGATGGTGAAGATGGTGTCTGGGGAGTGCTGTACAATCGATGGTCAAGATGGTGTCTGGGGAGGGTTGTACAATAGATGGTCAAGATGGTGTCTGGGGAGTGTTGTACAATAGATGGTCAAGATGGTGTCTGGGGATTGTTGTACAATAGATGATCAATATGATGTCTGGGGAATGTTGTACAATCGATGGTCAAGATGATGTCTGGGGACTGTTGTACAATCGATGGTCAAGATGGAGTCTGGGGAGTGTTGTACAATAGATGGTCAAGATTGTGTCTGGGGAGTGCTGTACAATAGATGGTCAAGATGGTGTTTGGGGAGTGTTATACAATAGATGGTCAAGATGATGTCTGGGGAGTGTTGTACACTACATAGTCAAGATGGTGTCTGGGGAATATTGTACAATCGATGGTCAATATGATGTCTGGGGAGTGTTGTACAATAGATGGTCAAGATGGTGTCTGGGGAGTGTTGTACAATAGATGGTCAAGATGGTGTCTGGGGAGTGTTGTACAATATATAGTCAAGGTGTCTGGCAGGTGTTGTACAATAGATAGTCAAGATGGTGTCTGGGGAGTGTTGTACAATAGATGGTCAAGATGGTGTCTGGGGAGTGTTGTGCAATCGATGGTCAAGATGATGTCTGGGGAGTGTTGTACAATTGATGGTCAAGATGTTGTCTGGGGAGGGTTGTACAATCGATGGTCAAGATGGTGTCTGGGGAGGGTTGTACAATAGATGGTCAAGATGGTGTCCGGGGAGTGTTGTTCAATCGATGGTCAAGATGGTGTCTGGGGACTGTTGTATAATAGATGGTCAAGATGGTGTCTGGGGAGTGTTGTACAATACATAGTCAAGATGGTGTCTGGGGAGTGTTGTACAATCGATGGTCAAGATGGTGTCTGGGGAGGGTTGTACAATAGATGGTCAAGATGGTGTCTGGGGACTGTTGTATAATAGATGGTCAAGATGGTGTCTGGGGAGTGTTGTACAATACATAGTCAAGATGGTGTCTGGGGTTTGTTGTACAATAGATGGTCAAGATGGTGTCTGGGGAGTCTTGTACAATAGATGGTCAATATGATGTCTGGGGAATGTTGTATAATCGATGGTCAAGATGATGTCGGGACTGTTGTACAATCGATGGTCAAGATGGAGTCTGGAGAGTGTTGTACAATACATCGTCAAGATAGTGTCTGGGTAGTGTTGTACAATAGATGGTCAAGAATCTGGGGAGTGTTGTACAATAGATGGTCAAGATGGTGTTTGGTGATTGTTATACAATAGATGGTCAAGATAATGTCTGGGGAGTGTTGTACACTACATAGTCAAGATGGTGTCTGGGGGAATGTTGTACAATCGATGGTCAATATGATGTCTGCGGAGTGTTGTACAATAGATGGTCAAGATGGAGTCTGGGCAGTGTTGTACAATAGATGGTCAAGATGGTGTCTGGGGAGTGTTGTACAATACATAGTCAAGATGGTGTCTGGCGAGTGTTGTACAATAGATAGTCAAGATGGTGTCTGGGGAGTGTTGTACAATAGATGGTCAAGATGGTGTCTGGGGAGTGTTGTGCAATCGATGGTCAAAATGATGTCTGCGGAGTGTTGTACAATTGATGTTCAAGATGTTGTCTGGGGAGGGTTGTACAATAGATGGTCAAGATGGTGTCCGGGAAGTGTTGTACAATCGATGGTCAAGATGGTGTCTGGGGACTGTTGTATAATAGATGGTCAAGATGGTGTCTGGGGAGTGTTGTACAATACATAGTCAAGATGGTGTCTGGGGAGTGTTGTACAATAGATGGTCAAGATGGTGTCTGGGGTATGTTGTACTATCGATGGTCATGATGATGTCTGGGGAGTGTTGTACAATAGATGGTCAAGATGGTGTCTGGGGAGTGTTGTACAATAGATCGTCAAGATTGTGTCTGGGGAGTGTTGTACAATAGATGGTCAAGATGGTGTCTGGGGAGTGTTATACAATAGATGGTCAAGATGATGTCTGGGGAGTGTTGTACAATAGATGGTCAAGATGGTGTCTGGGGAGTGTTGTACAATAGATGGTCAAGATGGTGTCTGGGGAGTGTTATACAATAGATGGTCAAGATGATGTCTGGGGAGTGTTGTACAATAGATGGTCAAGATGGTGTCTGGGGAGTGTTGTACAATCGATGGTCAATATGACGTCTGGGGAGTGTTGTACAATAGATGGTCAAGATGGTGTCTGGGGAGTGTTGTACAATAGATGGTCAAGATGGTGTCTGGGGAGTGCTGCACAATACATAGTCAAGATGGTGTCTGGCGAGTGTTGTACAATAGATAGTCAAGATTGTGTCTGGGGAGTGTTGTACAATAGATGGTCAAGATGGTGTCTGGGGAGTGTTGTGCAATCGATGGTCAAGATGATGTCTGGGGAGTGTTGTATAATAGATGGACAAGATGGTGTCTGGGGAGTGTTGTACAATACATAGTCAAGATGGTGTCTGGGGAGTGTTGTACAATAGATGGTCAAGATGGTGTCTGGGGAGTGTTGTACAATAGATGGTCAAGATGGTGTCTGGGGAGTGTTGTACAATAGATGGTCAATATGATGTCTGGGGAATGTTGTACAATCGATGGTCAAGATGATGTCTGGGGACTGTTGTACAATCGATGGTCAAGATGGAGTCTGGAGAGTGTTGTACAATACATCGTCAAGATAGTGTCTGGGGAGTGTTGTACAATAGATGGTCAAGAATCTGTCTGGGGAGTGTTGTACAATAGATGGTAAAGATGGTGTTTGGGGAGTGTTATACAATAGATGGTCAAGATGATGTCTGGGGAGTGTTGTATACTACATAGTCAAGATGGTGTCTGGGGAATGTTGTACAATCGATGGTCAAGAATCTGTCTGGGGAGTGTTGTACAATAGATGGTCAAGATGGTGTTTGGGGAGTGTTATACAATAGATGGTCAAGATGATGTCTGGGGAGTGTTGTATACTACATAGTCAAGATGGTGTCTGGGGAATGTTGTACAATCGATGGTCAATATGATGTCTGGGAAGTGTTGTACAATAGATGGTCAAGATGGTGTCTGGGGAGTGTTGTACAATAGATGGCCAAGATGGTGTCTGGGGAGTGTTGTACAATACATAGTCAAGATGGTGTCTGGCGAGTGTTGTACAATAGATAGTTAAGATGGTGTCTGGGGAGTGTTGTACAATAGATGGTCAAGATGGTGTCTGGGGAGTGTTGTGCAATCGATGGTCAAGATGATGTCTGGGGAGTGTTGTACAATTGATGGTCAAGATGTTGTCTGGGGAGGGTTGTACAATCGATGGTCAAGAAGGTGTCTGGGGAGTGTTGTACAATGGATGGTCAATATGATGTCTGGGGAATGTTGTACAATCGATGGTCAAGATGCTGTCTGGGGACTGTTGTACAATCGATGGTCAAGATGGAGTCTGGAGAGTGTTGTACAATACATCGTCAAGATAGTGTCTGGGGAGTGTTGTACAATAGATGGTCAAGATGGTGTTTGGGGAGTGTTATACAATAGATGGTCAAGATGATGTCTGGGGAGTGTTGTACAATAGATGGTCAAGATGGTGACTGGGGAGTGTTGTACAATAGATGGTCAAGATGGTGTCTGGGGAGTGTTGTACAATAGATGGTCAAGATGGTGTCTGGGGAGTGTTGTACAATAGATGGTCAAGATGGTGTCTTGGGAGTATTGTACAATACATAGTCAAGATGGTGTCTGGCGAGTGTTGTACAATAGATAGACAAGATGGTGTCTGGGGAGTGTTGTACAATAGATGGTGAAGATGGTGTCTGGGGAGTGTTGTGCAATCGATGGTCAAGATGATGTCTGGGGAGTGTTGTACAATTGATGGTCAAAATGTTGTCTGGGGAGGGTTGTACAATAGATGGTCAAGATGGTGTCCGGGGAGTGTTGTACAATCGATGGTCAAGATGGTGTCTGGGGACTGTTGTATAATAGATGGTCAAGATGGTGTCTGGGGAGTGTTGTACAATAAATAGTCAAGATGGTGTCTGGGGAGTGTTGTACAATAGATGGTCAAGATGGTGTCTGGGGTATGTTGTACTATCGATGGTCATGATGATGTCTGGGGAGCGTTGTACAATAGATGGTCAAGATGGTGTCTGGGGAGTGTTGTACAATAGATGGTCAAGATTGTGTCTGGGGAGTGTTGTACAATAGATGGTCAAGATGGTGTCTGGGGAGTGTTATACAATAGATGGTCAAGATGATGTCTGGGGAGTGTTGTACAATAGATGGTCAAGATGGTGTCTGGGGAGTGTTGTACAATCGATGGTGAATATGACGTCTGGGGAGTGTTGTACAATAGATGGTCAAGATGGTGTCTGGGGAGTGTTGTACAATAGATGGTCAAGATGGTGTCTGGGGAGTGCTGCACAATACATAGTCAAGATGGTGTCTGGCGAGTGTTGTACAATAGATAGTCAAGATTGTGTCTGGGGAGTGTTGTACAATAGATGGTCAAGATGGTGTCTGGGGAGTGTTGTGCAATCGATGGTCAAGATGATGTCTGGGGAGTGTTGTATAATAGATGGACAAGATGGTGTCTGGGGAGTGTTGTACAATACATAGTCAAGATGGTGTCTGGGGAGTGTTGTACAATAGATGGTCAAGATGGTGTCTGGGGAGTGTTGTACAATAGATGGTCAAGATGGTGTCTGGGGAGTGTTGTACAATAGATGGTCAATATGATGTCTGGGGAATGTTGTACAATCGATGGTCAAGATGATGTCTGGGGACTGTTGTACAATCGATGGTCAAGATGGAGTCTGGAGAGTGTTGTACAATACATCGTCAAGATAGTGTCTGGGGAGTGTTGTACAATAGATGGTCAAGAATCTGTCTGGGGAGTGTTGTACAATAGATGGTAAAGATGGTGTTTGGGGAGTGTTATACAATAGATGGTCAAGATGATGTCTGGGGAGTGTTGTATACTACATAGTCAAGATGGTGTCTGGGGAATGTTGTACAATCGATGGTCAAGAATCTGTCTGGGGAGTGTTGTACAATAGATGGTCAAGATGGTGTTTGGGGAGTGTTATACAATAGATGGTCAAGATGATGTCTGGGGAGTGTTGTATACTACATAGTCAAGATGGTGTCTGAGGAATGTTGTACAATCGATGGTCATGATGATGTCTGGGGACTGTTGTACAATAGATGGTCAAGATGGTGTCTGGGGAGTGTTGTACAATAGATGGTGAAGATGGTGTCTGGGGAGTGCTGTACAATCGATGGTCAAGATGGTGTCTGGGGAGGGTTGTACAATAGATGGTCAAGATGGTGTCTGGGGAGTGTTGTACAATAGATGGTCAAGATGGTGTCTGGGGATTGTTGTACAATAGATGATCAATATGATGTCTGGGGAATGTTGTACAATCGATGGTCAAGATGATGTCTGGGGACTGTTGTACAATCGATGGTCAAGATGGAGTCTGGGGAGTGTTGTACAATAGATGGTCAAGATTATGTCTGGGGAGTGCTGTACAATAGATGGTCAAGATGGTGTTTGGGGAGTGTTATACAATAGATGGTCAAGATGATGTCTGGGGAGTGTTGTACACTACATAGTCAAGATGGTGTCTGGGGAATATTGTACAATCGATGGTCAATATGATGTCTGGGGAGTGTTGTACAATAGATGGTCAAGATGGTGTCTGGGGAGTGTTGTACAATAGATGGTCAAGATGGTGTCTGGGGAGTGTTGTACAATATATAGTCAAGATGGTGTCTGGCAGGTGTTGTACAATAGATAGTCAAGATGGTGTCTGGGGAGTGTTGTACAATAGATGGTCAAGATGGTGTCTGGGGAGTGTTGTGCAATCGATGGTCAAGATGATGTCTGGGGAGTGTTGTACAATTGATGGTCAAGATGTTGTCTGGGGAGGGTTGTACAATCGATGGTCAAGATGGTGTCTGGGGAGGGTTGTACAATAGATGGTCAAGATGGTGTCCGGGGAGTGTTGTTCAATCGATGGTCAAGATGGTGTCTGGGGACTGTTGTATAATAGATGGTCAAGATGGTGTCTGGGGAGTGTTGTACAATACATAGTCAAGATGGTGTCTGGGGAGTGTTGTACAATCGATGGTCAAGATGGTGTCTGGGGAGGGTTGTACAATAGATGGTCAAGATGGTGTCTGGGGACTGTTGTATAATAGATGGTCAAGATGGTGTCTGGGGAGTGTTGTACAATACATAGTCAAGATGGTGTCTGGGGTTTGTTGTACAATAGATGGTCAAGATGGTGTCTGGGGAGTCTTGTACAATAGATGGTCAATATGATGTCTGGGGAATGTTGTATAATCGATGGTCAAGATGATGTCGGGACTGTTGTACAATCGATGGTCAAGATGGAGTCTGGAGAGTGTTGTACAATACATCGTCAAGATAGTGTCTGGGTAGTGTTGTACAATAGATGGTCAAGAATCTGGGGAGTGTTGTACAATAGATGGTCAAGATGGTGTTTGGTGATTGTTATACAATAGATGGTCAAGATAATGTCTGGGGAGTGTTGTACACTACATAGTCAAGATGGTGTCTGGGGGAATGTTCTACAATCGATGGTCAATATGATGTCTGCGGAGTGTTGTACAATAGATGGTCAAGATGGAGTCTGGGCAGTGTTGTACAATAGATGGTCAAGATGGTGTCTGGGGAGTGTTGTACAATACATAGTCAAGATGGTGTCTGGCGAGTGTTGTACAATAGATAGTCAAGATGGTGTCTGGGGAGTGTTGTACAATAGATGGTCAAGATGGTGTCTGGGGAGTGTTGTGCAATCGATGGTCAAAATGATGTCTGCGGAGTGTTGTACAATTGATGTTCAAGATGTTGTCTGGGGAGGGTTGTACAATAGATGGTCAAGATGGTGTCCGGGGAGTGTTGTACAATCGATGGTCAAGATGGTGTCTGGGGAGGGTTGTACAATAGATGGTCAAGACGGTGTCTGGGGAGGGTTGTACAATAGATGGTCAAGATGGTGTCCGGGGAGTGTTGTACAATCGATGGTCAAGATGGTGTCTGGGGACTGTTGTATAATAGATGGTCAAGATGGTGTCTGGGGAGTGTTGTACAATACATAGTCAAGATGGTGTCTGGGGAGTGTTGTACAATAGATGGTCAAGATGGTGTCTGGGGTATGTTGTACTATCGATGGTCATGATGATGTCTGGGGAGTGTTGTACAATAGATGGTCAAGATGGTGTCTGGGGAGTGTTGTACAATAGATCGTCAAGATTGTGTCTGGGGAGTGTTGTACAATAGATGGTCAAGATGGTGTCTGGGGAGTGTTATACAATAGATGGTCAAGATGATGTCTGGGGAGTGTTGTACAATAGATGGTCAAGATGGTGTCTGGGGAGTGTTGTACAATAGATGGTCAAGATGGTGTCTGGGGAGTGTTATACAATAGATGGTCAAGATGATGTCTGGGGAGTGTTGTACAATAGATGGTCAAGATGGTGTCTGGGGAGTGTTGTACAATCGATGGTCAATATGACGTCTGGGGAGTGTTGTACAATAGATGGTCAAGATGGTGTCTGGGGAGTGTTGTACAATAGATGGTCAAGATGGTGTCTGGGGAGTGCTGCACAATACATAGTCAAGATGGTGTCTGGCGAGTGTTGTACAATAGATAGTCAAGATTGTGTCTGGGGAGTGTTGTACAATAGATGGTCAAGATGGTGTCTGGGGAGTGTTGTGCAATCGATGGTCAAGATGATGTCTGGGGAGTGTTGTATAATAGATGGACAAGATGGTGTCTGGGGAGTGTTGTACAATACATAGTCAAGATGGTGTCTGGGGAGTGTTGTACAATAGATGGTCAAGATGGTGTCTGGGGAGTGTTGTACAATAGATGGTCAAGATGGTGTCTGGGGAGTGTTGTACAATAGATGGTCAATATGATGTCTGGGGAATGTTGTACAATCGATGGTCAAGATGATGTCTGGGGACTGTTGTACAATCGATGGTCAAGATGGAGTCTGGAGAGTGTTGTACAATACATCGTCAAGATAGTGTCTGGGGAGTGTTGTACAATAGATGGTCAAGAATCTGTCTGGGGAGTGTTGTACAATAGATGGTAAAGATGGTGTTTGGGGAGTGTTATACAATAGATGGTCAAGATGATGTCTGGGGAGTGTTGTATACTACATAGTCAAGATGGTGTCTGGGGAATGTTGTACAATCGATGGTCAAGAATCTGTCTGGGGAGTGTTGTACAATAGATGGTCAAGATGGTGTTTGGGGAGTGTTATACAATAGATGGTCAAGATGATGTCTGGGGAGTGTTGTATACTACATAGTCAAGATGGTGTCTGGGGAATGTTGTACAATCGATGGTCAATATGATGTCTGGGAAGTGTTGTACAATAGATGGTCAAGATGGTGTCTGGGGAGTGTTGTACAATAGATGGCCAAGATGGTGTCTGGGGAGTGTTGTACAATACATAGTCAAGATGGTGTCTGGCGAGTGTTGTACAATAGATAGTTAAGATGGTGTCTGGGGAGTGTTGTACAATAGATGGTCAAGATGGTGTCTGGGGAGTGTTGTGCAATCGATGGTCAAGATGATGTCTGGGGAGTGTTGTACAATTGATGGTCAAGATGTTGTCTGGGGAGGGTTGTACAATCGATGGTCAAGAAGGTGTCTGGGGAGTGTTGTACAATGGATGGTCAATATGATGTCTGGGGAATGTTGTACAATCGATGGTCAAGATGCTGTCTGGGGACTGTTGTACAATCGATGGTCAAGATGGAGTCTGGAGAGTGTTGTACAATACATCGTCAAGATAGTGTCTGGGGAGTGTTGTACAATAGATGGTCAAGATGGTGTTTGGGGAGTGTTATACAATAGATGGTCAAGATGATGTCTGGGGAGTGTTGTACAATAGATGGTCAAGATGGTGACTGGGGAGTGTTGTACAATAGATGGTCAAGATGGTGTCTGGGGAGTGTTGTACAATAGATGGTCAAGATGGTGTCTGGGGAGTGTTGTACAATAGATGGTCAAGATGGTGTCTGGGGAGTATTGTACAATACATAGTCAAGATGGTGTCTGGCGAGTGTTGTACAATAGATAGACAAGATGGTGTCTGGGGAGTGTTGTACAATAGATGGTGAAGATGGTGTCTGGGGAGTGTTGTGCAATCGATGGTCAAGATGATGTCTGGGGAGTGTTGTACAATTGATGGTCAAAATGTTGTCTGGGGAGGGTTGTACAATAGATGGTCAAGATGGTGTCCGGGGAGTGTTGTACAATCGATGGTCAAGATGGTGTCTGGGGACTGTTGTATAATAGATGGTCAAGATGGTGTCTGGGGAGTGTTGTACAATAAATAGTCAAGATGGTGTCTGGGGAG
This sequence comes from Hypanus sabinus, assembly GCF_030144855.1. NCBI lineage: Eukaryota > Metazoa > Chordata > Chondrichthyes > Myliobatiformes > Dasyatidae > Hypanus > Hypanus sabinus. Next base: position 61,260 of record NW_026781451.1, on the reverse strand, counting down.
TGTTGTACAATAGATGGTCAAGATGGTGTCTGGGGTATGTTGTACTATCGATGGTCATGATGATGTCTGGGGAGCGTTGTACAATAGATGGTCAAGATGGTGTCTGGGGAGTGTTGTACAATAGATGGTCAAGATTGTGTCTGGGGAGTGTTGTACAATAGATGGTCAAGATGGTGTCTGGGGAGTGTTATACAATAGATGGTCAAGATGATGTCTGGGGAGTGTTGTACAATAGATGGTCAAGATGGTGTCTGGGGAGTGTTGTACAATCGATGGTGAATATGACGTCTGGGGAGTGTTGTACAATAGATGGTCAAGATGGTGTCTGGGGAGTGTTGTACAATAGATGGTCAAGATGGTGTCTGGGGAGTGCTGCACAATACATAGTCAAGATGGTGTCTGGCGAGTGTTGTACAATAGATAGTCAAGATTGTGTCTGGGGAGTGTTGTACAATAGATGGTCAAGATGGTGTCTGGGGAGTGTTGTGCAATCGATGGTCAAGATGATGTCTGGGGAGTGTTGTATAATAGATGGACAAGATGGTGTCTGGGGAGTGTTGTACAATACATAGTCAAGATGGTGTCTGGGGAGTGTTGTACAATAGATGGTCAAGATGGTGTCTGGGGAGTGTTGTACAATAGATGGTCAAGATGGTGTCTGGGGAGTGTTGTACAATAGATGGTCAATATGATGTCTGGGGAATGTTGTACAATCGATGGTCAAGATGATGTCTGGGGACTGTTGTACAATCGATGGTCAAGATGGAGTCTGGAGAGTGTTGTACAATACATCGTCAAGATAGTGTCTGGGGAGTGTTGTACAATAGATGGTCAAGAATCTGTCTGGGGAGTGTTGTACAATAGATGGTAAAGATGGTGTTTGGGGAGTGTTATACAATAGATGGTCAAGATGATGTCTGGGGAGTGTTGTATACTACATAGTCAAGATGGTGTCTGGGGAATGTTGTACAATCGATGGTCAAGAATCTGTCTGGGGAGTGTTGTACAATAGATGGTCAAGATGGTGTTTGGGGAGTGTTATACAATAGATGGTCAAGATGATGTCTGGGGAGTGTTGTATACTACATAGTCAAGATGGTGTCTGAGGAATGTTGTACAATCGATGGTCAATATGATGTCTGGGAAGTGTTGTACAATAGATGGTCAAGATGGTGTCTGGGGAGTGTTGTACAATAGATGGCCAAGATGGTGTCTGGGGAGTGTTGTACAATACATAGTCAAGATGGTGTCTGGCGAGTGTTGTACAATAGATAGTTAAGATGGTGTCTGGGGAGTGTTGTACAATAGATGGTCAAGATGGTGTCTGGGGAGTGTTGTGCAATCGATGGTCAAGATGATGTCTGGGGAGTGTTGTACAATTGATGGTCAAGATGTTGTCTGGGGAGGGTTGTACAATCGATGGTCAAGATGGTGTCTGGGGAGTGTTGTACAATGGATGGTCAATATGATGTCTTGGGACTGTTGTACAATCGATGGTCAAGATGGAGTCTGGAGAGTGTTGTACAATACATCGTCAAGATAGTGTCTGGGGAGTGCTGTACAATAGATGGTCAAGATTCTGTCTGGGGAGTGTTGTACAATAGATGGTCAAGATGGTGTTTGGAGAGTGTTATACAATAGATGGTCAAGATGATGTCTGGGGAGTGTTGTACACTACATAGTCAAGATGGTGTCTGGGGAATGTTGTACAATCGATGGTCAATATGATGTCTGGGGAGTGTTGTACAATAGATGGTCAAGAATCTGTCTGGGGAGTGTTATACAATAGATGGTCAAGATGATGTCTGGGGAGCGTTGTACACTACATAGTCAAGATGGTGTCTGCGGAATGTTGTACAATCGATGGTCAATATGATGTCTGGGGAGTGTTGTACAATAGATGGTCAAGATGGTGTCTGGGGAGTGTTGTACAATAGATGGTCAAGATGGTGTCTGGGGAGTGTTGTACAATACATAGTCAAGATGGTGTCTGGCGAGTGTTGTACAATAGATAGTCAAGATGGTGTCTGGGGAGTGTTGTACAATAGATGGTCAAGATGGTGTCTGGGGAGTGTTGTGCAATCGATGGTCAAGATGATGTCTGGGGAGTGTTGTACAATTGATGGTCAAGATGTTGTCTGGGGAGGGTTGTACAATCGATGGTCAAGATGGTGTCTGGGGAGTGTTGTACAATGGATGGTCAATATGATGTCTGGGGAATGTTGTACAATCGATGGTCAAGATGATGTCTGGGGACTGTTCTACAATCGATGGTCAAGATGGAGTCTGGAGAGTGTTGTACAATACATCGTCAAGATAGTGTCTGGGGAGTGTTGTACAATAGATGTTCAAGATTCTGTCTGGGGAGTGTTGTACAATAGATGGTCAAGATGGTGTTTGGGGAGTGTTATACAATAGATGGTCAAGATGATGTCTGGGGAGTGTTGTGCACTACATAGTCAAGATGGTGTCTGGGGAATGTTGTACAATCGATGGTCAATATGATGTCTGGGGAGTGTTGTACAATAGATGGACAAGATGGTGTCTGGGGAGTGTTGTACAATAGATGGTCAAGATGGTGTCTGGGGACTGTTGTACAATAGATGGTCAAGATGGTGTCTGGGGAGTGTAGTACAATAGATGGTCAAGATGGTGTCTGGGGAGTGTTGTACAATACATAGTCAAGATGGTGTCTGGCGAGTGTTGTACAATAGATAGTCAAGATGGTGTCTGGGGAGTGTTGTGCAATCGATGGTCAAGATGATGTCTGGGGAGTGTTGTACAATTGATGGTCAAGATGGTGTCTGGGGAGGGTTGTACAATAGATGGTCAAGATGGTGTCTGGGGATTGTTGTACAATACATAGTCAAGATGGTGTCTGGCGAGTGTTGTACAATAGATAGTCAAGATGGTGTCTGGGGAGTGTTGTACAATAGATGGTCAAGTTGGTGTCTGGGGAGTGTTGTGCAATCGATGGTCAAGATGATGTCTGGGGAGTGTTGTACAATTGATGTTCAAGATGTTGTCTGGGGAGGGTTGTACAATAGATGGTCAAGATGGTGTCCGGGGAGTGTTGTACAATCGATGGTCAAGATGGTGTCTGGGGACTGTTGTATAATAGATGTTCAAGATGGTGTCTGGGGAGTGTTGTACAATACATAGTCAAGATGGTGTCTGGGGAGTGTTGTACAATAAATGGTCAAGATGGTGTCTGGGGTATGTTGTACTATCGATGGTCATGATGATGTCTGGGGAGTGTTGTACAATAAATGGTCAAGATGGTGTCTGGGGAGTGTTGTACAATAGATGGTCAAGATTGTGTCTGGGGAGTGTTGTACAATAGATGGTCAAGATGGTGCCTGGGGTGTGTTATACAATAGATGGTCAAGATGATGTCTGGGGAGTGTTGTACAATAGATGGTCAAGATGGTGTCTGGGGAGGGTTGTACAATCGATGGTCAATATGACGTCTGGGGAGTGTTGTACAATAGATGGTCAAGATGGTGTCTGAGGAGTGTTGTACAATAGATGGTCAAGATTGTGTCTGGGGAGTGTTGTACAATACATAGTCAAGATGGTGTCTGGCGAGAGTTGTACAATAGATAGTCAAGATGGTGTCTGGGGAGTGTTGTACAATAGATGGTCAAGATGGTGTCTCGGGAGTGTTGTGCAATCGATGGTCAAGATGATGTCTGGGGAGTATTGTACAATTGATTGTCAGGATGGTGTCTGGGGAGGGTTGTACAATAGATAGTCAAGATGGTGTCTGGGGAGTGTTGTACAATTGATGTTCAAGATGTTGTCTGGGGAGGGTTGTGCAATCGATGGTCAAGATGATGTCTGGGGAGTGTTGTACAATTGATGTTCAAGATATTGTCTGGGGAGGGTTGTACAATAGATGGTCAAGATGGTGTCCGGGGAGTGTTGTACAATCGATGGTCAAGATGGTGTCTGGGGACTGTTGTATAATAGATGTTCAAGATGGTGTCTGGGGAGTGTTGTACAATACATAGTCAAGATGGTGTCTGGGGAGTGTTGTACAATAAATGGTCAAGATGGTGTCTGGGGTATGTTGTACTATCGATGGTCATGATGATGTCTGGGGAGTGTTGTACAATAAATGGTCAAGATGGTGTCTGGGGAGTGTTGTACAATAGATGGTCAAGATTGTGTCTGGGGAGTGTTGTACAATAGATGGTCAAGATGGTGCCTGGGGTGTGTTATACAATAGATGGTCAAGATGATGTCTGGGGAGTGTTGTACAATAGATGGTCAAGATGGTGTCTGGGGAGGGTTGTGCAATCGATGGTCAAGATGATGTCTGGGGAGTGTTGTACAATTGATGGCCAAGATGTTGTCTGGGGAGGTTTGTACAATAGATGGTCAAGATGGTGTCCGGGGAGAGTTGTACAATCGATGGTCAAGATGGTGTCTGGGGACTGTTGTATAATAGATGGTCAAGATGGTGTCTGGGGAGTGTTGTACAATACATAGTCAAGATGGTGTCTGGGGTTTGTTGTACAATAGATAGTCAAGATGGTGTCTGGGGAGTCTTGTACAATAGATGGTCAATATGATGTCTGGGGAATGTTGTATAATCGATGGTCAAGATGATGTCGGGACTGTTGTACAATCGATGGTCCAGATGGAGTCTGGAGAGTGTTGTACAATACATCGTCAAGATAGTGTCTGGGGAGTGTTGTACAATAGATGGTCAAGAATCTGGGGAGTGTTGTACAATAGATGGTCAAGATGGTGTTTGGTGATTGTTATACAATAGATGGTCAAGATGATGTCTGGGGAGTGTTGTACACTACATAGTCAAGATGGTGTCTGGGGGAATGTTGTACAATCGATGGTCAATATGATGTCTGCGGAGTGTTGTACAATAGATGGTCAAGATGGAGTCTGGGCAGTGTTGTACAATAGATGGTCAAGATGGTGTCTGGGGAGTGTTGTACAATACATAGTCAAGATGGTGTCTGGCGAGTGTTGTACAATAGATAGTCAAGATGGTGTCTGGGGAGTGTTGTAGAATAGATGGTCAAGATGGTGTCTGGGGAGTGTTGTGCAATCGATGGTCAAGATGAAGTCTGGGGAGTGTTGTACAATTGATGGTCAAGATGTTGTCTGGGGACGGTTGTACAATCGATGGTCAAGATGGTGTCTAGGGAGGGTTGTACAATAGATGGTCAAGATGGTGTCCGGGGAGTGTAGTACAATCGATGGTCAAGATGGTGTCTGGGGACTGTTGTATAATAGATGGATAAGATGGTGTCTGGGGAGTGTTGTACAATACATAGTCAAGATGGTGTCTGGGTAGTGTTGTACAATAGATGGTCAAGATGGTGTCTGGGGAGTGTTGTGCAATCGATGGTCAAAATGATGTCTGGGGAGTGTTGTACAATTGATGTTCAAGATGTTGTCTGGGGAGGGTTGTACAATAGATGGTCAAGATGGTGTCCGGGGAGTGTTGTACAATCGATGGTCAAGATGGTGTCTGGGGAGGGTTGTACAATAGATGGTCAAGACGGTGTCTGGGGAGGGTTGTACAATAGATGGTCAAGATGGTGTCCGGGGAGTGTTGTACAATCGATGGTCAAGATGGTGTCTGGGGACTGTTGTATAATAGATGGTCAAGATGGTGTCTGGGGAGTGTTGTACAATACATAGTCAAGATGGTGTCTGGGGAGTGTTGTACAATAGATGGTCAAGATGGTGTCTGGGGTATGTTGTACTATCGATGGTCATGATGATGTCTGGGGAGTGTTGTACAATAGATGGTCAAGATGGTGTCTGGGGAGTGTTGTACAATAGATCGTCAAGATTGTGTCTGGGGAGTGTTGTACAATAGATGGTCAAGATGGTGTCTGGGGAGTGTTATACAATAGATGGTCAAGATGATGTCTGGGGAGTGTTGTACAATAGATGGTCAAGATGGTGTCTGGGGAGGGTTGTACAATCGATGGTCAATATGATGTCTGGGGAGTGTTGTACAATAGATGGTCAAGATGGTGTCTGGGGAGTGTTGTACAATAGATGGTCAAGATGGTGTCTGGGGAGTGTTGTACAATAGATGGTCAAGATGGTGTATGGGGAGTGTTGTACAATACATAGTCAAGATGGTGTCTGGGGAGTGTTGTACAATAGATGGTCAAGATGGTGTCTGGGGAGTGTTGTGCAATCAATGGTCAAGATGATGTCTGGGGAGTGTTGTATAATTGATGGTCAAGATGTTGTCTGGGGAGGGTTGTACAATCGATGGTCAAGATGGTGTCTGGGGAGGGTTGTACATAGATGGTCAAGATGGTGTCTGGGGACTGTTGTATAAAAGATGGTCAAGATGGAGTCTGGAGAGTGTTGTACAATACATAGTCAAGATGGTGTCTGGGGAGTGTTGTACAATAGATGGTCAAGATGGTGTCTGGGGTATGTTGTACAATCGATGGTCATGATGATGTCTGGGGACTGTTGTACAATAGATGGTCAAGATGGTGTCTGGGGAGTGTTGTACAATAGATGGTGAAGATGGTGTCTGGGGAGTGCTGTACAATCGATGGTCAAGATGGTGTCTGGGGAGGGTTGTACAATAGATGGTCAAGATGGTGTCTGGGGAGTGTTGTACAATAGATGGTCAAGATGGTGTCTGGGGATTGTTGTACAATAGATGATCAATATGATGTCTGGGGAATGTTGTACAATCGATGGTCAAGATGATGTCTGGGGACTGTTGTACAATCGATGGTCAAGATGGAGTCTGGGGAGTGTTGTACAATAGATGGTCAAGATTGTGTCTGGGGAGTGCTGTACAATAGATGGTCAAGATGGTGTTTGGGGAGTGTTATACAATAGATGGTCAAGATGATGTCTGGGGAGTGTTGTACACTACATAGTCAAGATGGTGTCTGGGGAATATTGTACAATCGATGGTCAATATGATGTCTGGGGAGTGTTGTACAATAGATGGTCAAGATGGTGTCTGGGGAGTGTTGTACAATAGATGGTCAAGATGGTGTCTGGGGAGTGTTGTACAATATATAGTCAAGATGGTGTCTGGCAGGTGTTGTACAATAGATAGTCAAGATGGTGTCTGGGGAGTGTTGTACAATAGATGGTCAAGATGGTGTCTGGGGAGTGTTGTGCAATCGATGGTCAAGATGATGTCTGGGGAGTGTTGTACAATTGATGGTCAAGATGTTGTCTGGGGAGGGTTGTACAATCGATGGTCAAGATGGTGTCTGGGGAGGGTTGTACAATAGATGGTCAAGATGGTGTCCGGGGAGTGTTGTTCAATCGATGGTCAAGATGGTGTCTGGGGACTGTTGTATAATAGATGGTCAAGATGGTGTCTGGGGAGTGTTGTACAATACATAGTCAAGATGGTGTCTGGGGAGTGTTGTACAATCGATGGTCAAGATGGTGTCTGGGGAGGGTTGTACAATAGATGGTCAAGATGGTGTCTGGGGACTGTTGTATAATAGATGGTCAAGATGGTGTCTGGGGAGTGTTGTACAATACATAGTCAAGATGGTGTCAGGGGTTTGTTGTACAATAGATGGTCAAGATGGTGTCTGGGGAGTCTTGTACAATAGATGGTCAATATGATGTCTGGGGAATGTTGTATAATCGATGGTCAAGATGATGTCGGGACTGTTGTACAATCGATGGTCAAGATGGAGTCTGGAGAGTGTTGTACAATACATCGTCAAGATAGTGTCTGGGTAGTGTTGTACAATAGATGGTCAAGAATCTGGGGAGTGTTGTACAATAGATGGTCAAGATGGTGTTTGGTGATTGTTATACAATAGATGGTCAAGATAATGTCTGGGGAGTGTTGTACACTACATAGTCAAGATGGTGTCTGGGGGAATGTTGTACAATCGATGGTCAATATGATGTCTGCGGAGTGTTGTACAATAGATGGTCAAGATGGAGTCTGGGCAGTGTTGTACAATAGATGGTCAAGATGGTGTCTGGGGAGTGTTGTACAATACATAGTCAAGATGGTGTCTGGCGAGTGTTGTACAATAGATAGTCAAGATGGTGTCTGGGGAGTGTTGTACAATAGATGGTCAAGATGGTGTCTGGGGAGTGTTGTGCAATCGATGGTCAAAATGATGTCTGCGGAGTGTTGTACAATTGATGTTCAAGATGTTGTCTGGGGAGGGTTGTACAATAGATGGTCAAGATGGTGTCCGGGGAGTGTTGTACAATCGATGGTCAAGATGGTGTCTGGGGAGGGTTGTACAATAGATGGTCAAGACGGTGTCTGGGGAGGGTTGTACAATAGATGGTCAAGATGGTGTCCGGGGAGTGTTGTACAATCGATGGTCAAGATGGTGTCTGGGGACTGTTGTATAATAGATGGTCAAGATGGTGTCTGGGGAGTGTTGTACAATACATAGTCAAGATGGTGTCTGGGGAGTGTTGTACAATAGATGGTCAAGATGGTGTCTGGGGTATGTTGTACTATCGATGGTCATGATGATGTCTGGGGAGTGTTGTACAATAGATGGTCAAGATGGTGTCTGGGGAGTGTTGTACAATAGATCGTCAAGATTGTGTCTGGGGAGTGTTGTACAATAGATGGTCAAGATGGTGTCTGGGGAGTGTTATACAATAGATGGTCAAGATGATGTCTGGGGAGTGTTGTACAATAGATGGTCAAGATGGTGTCTGGGGAGTGTTGTACAATCGATGGTCAATATGATGTCTGGGGAGTGTTGTACAATAGATGGTCAAGATGGTGTCTGGGGAGTGTTGTACAATAGATGGTCAAGATGGTGTCTGGGGAGTGTTGTACAATAGATGGTCAAGATGGTGTCTGGGGAGTGTTGTACAATACATAGTCAAGATGGTGTCTGGGGAGTGTTGTACAATAGATGGTCAAGATGGTGTCTGGGGAGTGTTGTGCAATCGATGGTCAAGATGATGTCTGGGGAGTGTTGTCTAATTGATGGACAAGATGTTGTCTGGGGAGGGTTGTACAATCGATGGTCAAGATGGTGTCTGGGGAGGGTTGTACAATAGATGGTCAAGATGGTGTCTGGGGACTGTTGTATAAAAGATGGTCAAGATGGAGTCTGGGGAGTGTTGTACAATACATAGTCAAGATGGTGTCTGGGGAGTGTTGTACAATAGATGGTCAAGATGGTGTCTGGGGTATGTTGTACAATCGATGGTCATGATGATGTCTGGGGACTGTTGTACAATAGATGGTCAAGATGGTGTCTGGGGAGTGTTGTACAATAGATGGTGAAGATGGTGTCTGGGGAGTGCTGTACAATCGATGGTCAAGATGGTGTCTGGGGAGGGTTGTACAATAGATGGTCAAGATGGTGTCTGGGGAGTGTTGTACAATAGATGGTCAAGATGGTGTCTGGGGATTGTTGTACAATAGATGATCAATATGATGTCTGGGGAATGTTGTACAATCGATGGTCAAGATGATGTCTGGGGACTGTTGTACAATCGATGGTCAAGATGGAGTCTGGGGAGTGTTGTACAATAGATGGTCAAGATTGTGTCTGGGGAGTGCTGTACAATAGATGGTCAAGATGGTGTTTGGGGAGTGTTATACAATAGATGGTCAAGATGATGTCTGGGGAGTGTTGTACACTACATAGTCAAGATGGTGTCTGGGGAATATTGTAAAATCGATGGTCAATATGATGTCTGGGGAGTGTTGTACAATAGATGGTCAAGATGGTGTCTGGGGAGTGTTGTACAATAGATGGTCAAGATGGTGTCTGGGGAGTGTTGTACAATATATAGTCAAGATGGTGTCTGGCAGGTGTTGTACAATAGATAGTCAAGATGGTGTCTGGGGAGTGTTGTACAATAGATGGTCAAGATGGTGTCTGGGGAGTGTTGTGCAATCGATGGTCAAGATGATGTCTGGGGAGTGTTGTACAATTGATGGTCAAGATGTTGTCTGGGGAGGGTTGTACAATAGATGGTCAAGATGGTGTCCGGGGAGTGTTGTTCAATCGATGGTCAAGATGGTGTCTGGGGACTGTTGTATAATAGATGTTCAAGATGGTGTCTGGGGAGTGTTGTACAATACATAGTCAAGATGGTGTCTGGGGAGTGTTGTACAATCGATGGTCAAGATGGTGTCTGGGGAGGGTTGTACAATAGATGGTCAAGATGGTGTCTGGGGAGTGTTGTACAATAGATGGTCAAGATGGTGTCTGGGGAGTGTTGTACAATAGATGATCAATATGATGTCTGGGGAATGTTTTACAATCGATGGTCAAGATGATGTCTGGGGACTGTTGTACAATCGATGGTCAAGATGGAGTCTGGGGAGTGTTGTACAATAGATGGTCAAGATTGTGTCTGGGGAGTGTTGTAGAATAGATGGTCAAGATGGTGTTTGGGGAGTGTTATACAATAGATGGTCAAGATGATGTCTGGGGAGTGTTGTACACTACATAGTCAAGATGGTGTCTGGGGAATGTTGTACAATCGATGGTCAATATGATGTCTGGGGAGTGTTGTACAATAGATGGTCAAGATGGTGTCTGGGGAGTGTTGTACAATAGATGGTCAAGATGGTGTCTGGGGAGTGTTGTACAATATATAGTCAAGATGGTGTCTGGCAGGTGTTGTACAATAGATAGTCAAGATGGTGTCTGGGGAGTGTTGTACAATAGATGGTCAAGATGGTGTCTGGGGAGTGTTGTGCAATCGATGGTCAAGATGATGTCTGGGGAGTGTTGTACAATTGATGGTCAAGATGTTGTCTGGGGAGGGTTATACAATCGATGGTCAAGATGGTGTCCGGGGAGTGTTGTACAATCGATGGTCAAGATGGTGTCTGGGGACTGTTGTATAATAGATGGTCAAGATGGTGTCTGGGGAGTGTTGTACAATACATAGTCAAGATGGAGTCTGGGGAGTGTTGTTCAATAGATGGTCAAGATGATGTCTGGGGACTGTTGTACAATCGATGGTCAAGATGGAGTCTGGAGAGTGTTGTACAATACATCGTCAAGATAGTGTCTGGGGAGTGTTGTACAATAGATGGTCAAGAATCTGTCTGGGGAGTGTTGTACAATAGATGGTCAAGAAGGTGTTTGGGGAGTGTTATACAATAGATGGTCAAGATGATGTCTGGGGAGTGTTGTACACTACATAGTCAAGATGGTTTCTGGGGAATGTTGTACAATCGATGGTCAATATGATGTCTGGGGAGTGTTGTACAATAGATGGTCAAGATGGTGTCTGGGGAGTGTTGTACAATAGATGGTGAAGATGGTGTCTGGGGAGTGTTGTACAATACATAGTCAAGATGGTGTCAGGCGAGTGTTGTACAATAGATAGTCAAGATGGTGTCTGGGGAGTGTTGTACAATAGATGGTCAAGATGGTGTCTGGGGAGTGTTGTGCAATCGATGGTCAAGATGATGTCTGGGCAGTGTTGTACAATTGATGGTCAAGATGGTGTCTGGGGAGGGTTGTACAATAGATAGTCAAGATGGTGTCTGGGGAGTGTTATCCAATAGATGGTCAAGATGGTGTCTGGGGAGTGTTGTGCAATCGATGGTCAAGATGATGTCTGGGGAGTGTTGTACAATTGATGGTCAAGATGTTGTCTGGGGAAGGTTGTACAATAGATGGTCAAGATGGTGTCCGGGGAGTGTTGTACAATCGATGGTCAAGATGGTGTCTGGGGACTGTTGTATAATAGATGGTCAAGATGGTGTCTGGGGAGTGTTGTACAATACATAGTCAAGATGGAGTCTGGGGAGTGTTGTGCAATAGATGGTCAAGATGATGTCTGGGGACTGTTGTACAATCGATGGTCAAGATGGAGTCTGGAGAGTGTTGTACAATACATCGTCAAGATAGTGTCTGGGGAGTGTTGTACAACAGATGGTCAAGAATCTGTCTGGGGAGTGTTGTACAATAGATGGTCAAGATGGTGTTTGGGGAGTGTTATACAATAGATGGTCAAGATGATGTCTGGGGAGTGTTGTACACTACATAGTCAAGATGGTGTCTGGGGAATGTTGTACAATCGATGGTCAATATGATGTCTGGGGAGTGTTGTACAATAGATGGTCAAGATGTTGTCTGGGGAGTGTTGTACAATAGATGGTCAGGATGGCGTCTGGGGAGTGTTGTACAATACTTTGTCTAGATGGTATCTGGCGAGTGTTGTACAATAGATAGTCAAGATGGTGTCTGGGGAGTGTTGTACAATAGATGGTCAAGATGGTGTCTGGGTAGTGTTGTGCAATCGATGGTCAAGATGATGTCTCGGGAGTGTTGTACAATTGATGGTCAAGATGTTGTCTGGGGAGGGTTGTACAATCGATGGTCAAGATGGTGTCTGGGGAGGGTTGTACAATAGATGGTCAAGATGGTGTCCGGGGAGTGTTGTACAATCGATGGTCAAGATGGTGTCTGGGGAGTGTTGTACAATACATAGTCAAGATTGTGTCAGGCGAGTGTTGTACAATCGATGGTCAATATGATGTCTGGGGAGTGTTGTACAATAGATGGTCAAGATGGTGTCTGGGGAGTGTTGTACAATAGATGGTCAAGATGGTGTCTGGGGAGTGTTGTACAATATATAGTCAAGATGGTGTCTGGCGAGTGTTGTACAATAGATAGTCAAGATGGTGTCTGGGGAGTGTTGTACAATAGATGGTCAAGATGGTGTCTGGGGAGTGTTGTGCAATCGATGGTCAAGATGATGTCTGGGGAGTGTTGTACAATTGATGGTCAAGATGTTGTCTGGGGAGGGTTGTACAATAGTTGGTCAAGATGGTGTCCGGGGAGTGTTGTTCAATCGATGGTCAAGATGGTGTCTGGGGACTGTTGTATAATAGATGGTCAAGATGGTGTCTGGGTAGTGTTGTACAATACATAGTCAAGATGGTGTCTGGGGAGTGTTGTACAATAGATGGTCAAGATGGTGTCTGGGGTATGTTGTACAATCGATGGTCATGATGATGTCTGGGGAGTGTTGTCCAATCGATGGTCAAGATGGTGTCTGGGGAGTGTTGTACAATAGATGGTCAAGATGGTGTCTGGGGCGTGTTGTCCAATACATGGTCAAGATGGTGTCTGGGGAGTGTTGTACAATCGATGGTCAAGATGGTGTCTGGGGAGTGTTGTCGAATAGATGGTCAAGATGGTGTCTGGGGAGTGTTGTGCAATAGATGGTCAAGATGGTGTCTGGGGAGTGTTGTACAATAGATGGTCAAGATTGTGTCTGGGGAGTGTTGTACAATAGATGGTCAAGATGGTGTCTGGGGAGTGTTATACAATAGATGGTCAAGATGATGTCTGGGGAGTGTTGTACACTACATAGTCAAGATGGTGTCTGGGGAATGTTGTACAATCGATGGTCAATATGATGTCTGGGGAGTGTTGTACAATAGATGTTCAAGATGGTGTCTGGGGAGTGTTGTACAATAGATGGTCAAGATGGTGTCTGGGGAGTGTTGTACAATACATAGTCAAGATGGTGTCAGGCGAGTGTTGTACAATAGATAGTCAAGATGGTGTCTGAGGAGTGTTGTACAATAGATGGTCAAGATGGTGTCTGGGGAGTGTTGTACAATTGATGGTCAAGATGTTGTCTGGGGAAGGTTGTACAATAGATGGTCAAGATGGTGTCCGGGGAGTGTTGTACAATCGATGGTCAAGATGGTGTCTGGGGACTGTTGTATAATAGATGGTCAAGATGGTGTCTGGGGAGTGTTGTACAATACATAGTCAAGATGGAGGCTGGGGAGTGTTGTGCAATAGATGGTTAAGATGATGTCTGGGGACTGTTGTACAATCGATGGTCAAGATGGAGTCTGGAGAGTGTTGTAAAATACATCGTCAAGATAGTGTCTGGGGAGTGTTGTACAATAAATGGTCAAGAATCTGTCTGGGGAGTGTTGTACAATAGATGGTCAAGATGGTGTTTGGGGAGTGTTATACAATAGATGGTCAAGATGATGTCTGGGGAGTGTTGTACAATAGATAGTCAAGATGGTGTCTGGGGAATGTTGTACAATCGATGGTCAATATGATGTCTGGGGAGTGTTGTACAATAGATGGTCAAGATGGTGTCTGGGGAGTGTTGTACAATACATAGTCAAGATGGTGTCAGGCGAGTGTTGTACAATAGATAGTCAAGATGGTGTCTGGGGAGTGTTGTACAATACATAGTCAAGATGGTGTCAGGCGAGTGTTGTACAATAGATGGTCAGGATGGCGTCTGGGGAGTGTTGTACAATACTTTGTCTAGATGGTATCTGGCGAGTGTTGTACAATAGATAGTCAAGATGGTGTCTGGGGAATGTTGTACAATCGATGGTCAATATGATGTCTGGGGAGTGTTGTACAATAGATGGTCAAGATGGTGTCTGTGGAGTGTTGTACAATAGATGGTCAAGATGGTGTCTGGGGAGTGTTGTACAATACATAGTCAAGATGGTGTCAGGCGAGTGTTGTACAATAGATAGTCAAGATGGTGTCTGGGGAGTGTTGTACAATAGATGGTCAAGATGGTGTCTGGGGAGTGTTGTGCAATCGATGGTCAAGATGATGTCTGGGGAGTGTTGTACAATTGATGGTCAAGATGGTGTCTGGGGAGGGTGTACAATAGATAGTCAAGATGGTGTCTGGGGAGTGTTGTCCAATAGATGGTCAAGATGGTGTCTGGGGAGTGTTGTGCAATCGATGGTCAAGATGATGTCTGGGGAGTGTTGTACAATTGATGGTCAAGATGTTGTCTGGGGAGTGTTGTACAATAGATGGTCAAGATGTTGTCTGGGGAGTGTTGTACAATAGATGGTCAGGCTGGTGTCTGGGGAGTGTTGTACAATACTTTGTCAAGATGGTATCTGGCGAGTGTTGTACAATAGATAGTCAAGATGGTGTCTGGGGAGTGTTGTACAATAGTTGGTCAAGATGGTGTCTGGGGAGTGTTGTGCAATCGATGGTCAAGATGATGTCTCGGGAGTGTTGTACAATTGATGGTCAAGATGTTGTCTGGGGAGGGTTGTACAATCGATGGTCAAGATGGTGTCTGGGGAGGGTTGTACAATAGATGGTCAAGATGGTGTCCGGGGAGTGTTGTACAATCGATGGTCAAGATGGTGTCTGGGGAGTGTTGTACAATACATAGTCAAGATTGTGTCAGGCGAGTGTTGTACAATCGATGGTCAATATGATGTCTGGGGAGTGTTGTACAATAGATGGTCAAGATGGTGTCTGGGGAGTGTTGTACAATAGATGGTCAAGATGGTGTCTGGGGAGTGTTGTACAATATATAGTCAAGATGGTGTCTGGCGAGTGTTGTACAATAGATAGTCAAGATGGTGTCTGGGGAGTGTTGTACAATAGATGGTCAAGATGGTGTCTGGGGAGTGTTGTTCAATCGATGGTCAAGATGATGTCTGTGGAGTGTTGTACAATTTATGGTCAAGATGTTGTCTGGGGAGGGTTGTACAATAGATGGTCAAGATGGTGTCCGGGGAGTGTTGTTCAATCGATGGTCAAGATGGTGTCTGGGGACTGTTGTATAATAGATGGTCAAGATGGTGTCTGGGGAGTGTTGTACAATACATAGTCAAGATGGTGTCTGGGGAGTGTTGTACAATAGATGGTCAAGATGGTGTCTGGGGTATGTTGTACAATCGATGGTCATGATGATGTCTGGGGAGTGTTGTCCAATCGATGGTCAAGATGGTGTCTGGGGAGTGTTGTACAATAGATGGTCAAGATGGTGTCTGGGGAGTGTTGTCCAATACATGGTCAAGATGGTGTCTGGGGAGTGTTGTACAATCGATGGTCAAGATGGTTTCTGGGGAGTGTTGTCGAATAGATGGTCAAGATGGTGTCTGGGGAGTGTTGTGCAATAGATGGTCAAGATGGTGTCTGGGGAGTGTTGTACAATAGATGGTCAAGATTGTGTCTGGGGAGTGTTGTACAATAGATGGTCAAGATGGTGTCTGGGGAGTGTTATACAATAGATGGTCAAGATGATGTCTGGGGAGTGTTGTACACTACATAGTCAAGATGGTGTCTGGGGAATGTTGTACAATCGATGGTCAATATGATGTCTGGGGAGTGTTGTACAATAGATGGTCAAGATGGTGTCTGGGGAGTGTTGTACAATAGATGGTCAAGATGGTGTCTGGGGAGTGTTGTTCAATACATAGTCAAGATGGTGTCAGGCGAGTGTTGTACAATAGATAGTCAAGATGGTGTCTGGGGAGTGTTGTACAATAGATGGTCAAGATGGTGTCTGGGGAGTGTTGTGCAATCGATGGTCAAGATGATGTCTGGGGAGGGTTGTACAATTGATGGTCAAGATGTTGTCTGGGGAAGGTTGTACAATAGATGGTCAAGATGGTGTCCGGGGAGTGTTGTACAATCGATGGTCAAGATGGTGTCTGGGGACTGTTGTATAATAGATGGTCAAGATGGTGTCTGGGGAGTGTTGTACAATACATAGTCAAGATGGAGGCTGGGGAGTGTTGTGCAATAGATGGTCAAGATGATGTCTGGGGACTGTTGTACAATCGATGGTCAAGATGGAGTCTGGAGAGTGTTGTAAAATACATCGTCAAGATAGTGTCTGGGGAGTGTTGTACAATAAATGGTCAAGAATCTGTCTGGGGAGTGTTGTACAATAGATGGTCAAGATGGTGTTTGGGGAGTGTTATACAATAGATTGTCAAGATGATGTCTGGGGAGTGTTGTACACTACATAGTCAAGATGGTGTCTGGGGAATGTTGTACAATCGATGGTCAATATGATGTCTGGGGAGTGTTGTACAATAGATGGTCAAGATGGTGTCTGTGGAGTGTTGTACAATAGGTGGTCAAGATGGTGTCTGGGGAGTGTTGTACAATACATAGTCAAGATGGTGTCAGGCGAGTGTTGTACAATAGATAGTCAAGATGGTGTCTGGGGGTGTTGTACAATAGATGTTCAAGATGGTGTCTGGGGAGTGTTGTACAATTGATGGTCAAGATGGTGTCTGGGGAGGGTTGTACAATAGATAGTCAAGATGGTGTCTGGGGAGTGTTGTCCAATAGATGGTCAAGATGGTGTCTGGGGAGTGTTGTGCAATCGATGGTCAAGATGATGGCTGGGGAGTGTTGTACAATTGATGGTCAAGATGGTGTCTGGGGACTGTTGTATAATAGATGGACAAGATGGTGTCTGGGGAGTGTTGTACAATACATAGTCAAGATGGAGTCTGGGGAGTGTTCTGCAATAGATGGTCAAGATGATGTCTGGGGACTGTTGTACAATCGATGGTCAAGATGGAGTCTGGAGAGTGTTGTACAATACATCGTCAAGATAGTGTCTGGGGAGTGTTGTACAATAGATGGTTAAGAATTTGTCTGGGGAGTGTTGTACAATAGAAGGTCAAGATGGTGTTTGGGGAGTGTTATACAATAGATGGTCAAGATGATGTCTGGGGAGTGTTGTACAATACATAGTCAAGATGGTGTCAGGCGAGTGTTGTACAATAGATAGTCAAGATGGTGTCTGGGGAGTGTTGTACAATAGATGGTCAAGATGGTGTCTGGGGAGTGTTGTGCAATCGATGGTCAAGATGATGTCTGGGGAGTGTTGTACAATTGATGGTCAAGATGGTGTCTGGGGAGGGTTGTACAATAGATAGTCAAGATGGTGTCTGGGGAGTGTTGTCCAATAGATGGTCAAGATGTTGTCTGGGGAGTGTTGTGCAATCGATGGTCAAGATGATGTCTGGGGAGTGTTGTACAATTGATGGTCAAGATGTCGTCTGGGGAAGGTTGTACAATAGATGGTCAAGATGGTGTCCGGGGAGTGTTGTACAATCGATGGTCAAGATGGTGTCTGGGGACTGTTGTATAATAGATGGACAAGATGGTGTCTGGGGAGTGTTGTACAATACATAGTCAAGATGGAGTCTGGGGAGTGTTGTGCAATAGATGGTCAAGATGGTGTCTGGGGAATGTTGTACAATCGATGGTCAATATGATGTCTGGGGAGTGTTGTACAATAGATGGTCAAGATGGTGTCTGGGGAGTGTTTTACAATAGATGGTCAGGATGGTGTCTGTGGAGTGTTGTACAATACTTTGTCAAGATGGTATCTGGCGAGTGTTGTACAATAGATAGTCAAGATGGTGTCTGGGGAGTGTTGTACAATAGATGGTCAAGATGGTGTCTGGGGAGTGTTGTGCAATCGATGGTCAAGATGATGTCTCGGGAGTGTTGTACAATTGATGGTCAAGATGTTGTCTGGGGAGGGTTGTACAATCGATGGTCAAGATGGTGTCTGGGGAGGGTTGTACAATAGATGGTCAAGATGGTGTCTGGGGAGTGTTGTACAATAGATGGTCAAGATGGTGTCTGGGGAGCGTTGTACAATATATAGTCAAGATGGTGTCTGGCAGGTGTTGTACAATAGATAGTCAAGATGGTGTCTGGGGAGTGTTGTACAATAGATGGTCAAGATGGTGTCTGGGGAGTGTTGTGCAATCGATGGTCAAGATGATGTCTGGGGAGTGTTGTACAATTGATGGTCAAGATGTTGTCTGGGGAGGGTTGTACAATCGATGGTCAAGATGGTGTCTGGGGAGGGTTGTACAATAGATGGTCAAGATGGTGTCCGGGGAGTGTTGTTCAATCGATGGTCAAGATGGTGTCTGGGGACTGTTGTATAATAGATGGTCAAGATGGTGTCTGGGGAGTGTTGTACAATACATAGTCAAGATGGTGTCTGGGGAGTGTTGTACAATCGATGGTCAAGATGGTGTCTGGGGAGGGTTGTACAATAGATGGTCAAGATGGTGTCTGGGGAGTGTTGTACAATAGATGGTCAAGATGGTGTCTGGGGAGTGTTTTGCAATAGATGATCAATATGATGTCTGGGGAATGTTTTACAATCGATGGTCAAGATGGTGTCTGGGGACTGTTGTATAATAGATGGACAAGATGGTGTCTGGGGAGTGTTGTACAATACATAGTCAAGATGGAGTCTGGGGAGTGTTGTGCAATAGATGGTCAAGATGGTGTCTGGGGAATGTTGTACAATCGATGGTCAATATGATGTCTGGGGAGTGTTGTACAATAGATGGTCAAGATGGTGTCTGGGGAGTGTTTTACAATAGATGGTCAGGATGGTGTCTGGGGAGTGTTGTACAATACTTTGTCAAGATGGTATCTGGCGAGTGTTGTACAATAGATAGTCAAGATGGTGTCTGGGGAGTGTTGTACAATAGATGGTCAAGATGGTGTCTGGGGAGTGTTGTGCAATCGATGGTCAAGATGATGTCTCGGGAGTGTTGTACAATTGATGGTCAAGATGTTGTCTGGGGAGGGTTGTACAATCGATGGTCAAGATGGTGTCTGGGGAGGGTTGTACAATAGATGGTCAAGATGGTGTCTGGGGAGTGTTGTACAATAGATGGTCAAGATGGTGTCTGGGGAGTGTTGTACAATATATAGTCAAGATGGTGTCTGGCAGGTGTTGTACAATAGATAGTCAAGATGGTGTCTGGGGAGTGTTGTACAATAGATGGTCAAGATGGTGTCTGGGGAGTGTTGTGCAATCGATGGTCAAGATGATGTCTGGGGAGTGTTGTACAATTGATGGTCAAGATGTTGTCTGGGGAGGGTTGTACAATCGATGGTCAAGATGGTGTCTGGGGAGGGTTGTACAATAGATGGTCAAGATGGTGTCCGGGGAGTGTTGTTCAATCGATGGTCAAGATGGTGTCTGGGGACTGTTGTATAATAGATGGTCAAGATGGTGTCTGGGGAGTGTTGTACAATACATAGTCAAGATGGTGTCTGGGGAGTGTTGTACAATCGATGGTCAAGATGGTGTCTGGGGAGGGTTGTACAATAGATGGTCAAGATGGTGTCTGGGGAGTGTTGTACAATAGATGGTCAAGATGGTGTCTGGGGAGTGTTGTACAATAGATGATCAATATGATGTCTGGGGAATGTTTTACAATCGATGGTCAAGATGATGTCTGGGGACTGTTGTACAATCGATGGTCAAGATGGAGTCTGGGGAGTGTTGTACAATAGATGGTCAAGATTGTGTCTGGGGAGTGTTGTAGAATAGATGGTCAAGATGGTGTTTGGGAAGTGTTATACAATAGATGGTCAAGATGATGTCTGGGGAGTGTTGTACACTACATAGTCAAGATGGTGTCTGGGGAATGTTGTACAATCGATGGTCAATATGATGTCTGGGGAGTGTTGTACAATAGATGGTCAAGATGGTGTCTGGGGAGTGTTGTACAATAGATGGTCAAGATGGTGTCTGGGGAGTGTTGTACAATATATAGTCAAGATGGTGTCTGGCTGGTGTTGTACAATAGATAGTCAAGATGGTGTCTGGGGAGTGTTGTACAATAGATGGTCAAGATGGTGTCTGGGGAGTGTTGTGCAATCGATGGTCAAGATGATGTCTGGGGAGTGTTGTACAATTGATGGTCAAGATGTTGTCTGGGGAGGGTTATACAATCGATGGTCAAGATGGTGTCCGGGGAGTGTTGTACAATCGATGGTCAAGATGGTGTCTGGGGACTGTTGTATAATAGATGGTCAAGATGGTGTCTGGGGAGTGTTGTACAATACATAGTCAAGATGGAGTCTGGGGAGTGTTGTTCAATAGATGGTCAAGATGATGTCTGGGGACTGTTGTACAATCGATGGTCAAGATGGAGTCTGGAGAGTGTTGTACAATACATCGTCAAGATAGTGTCTGGGGAGTGTTGTACAATAGATGGTCAAGAATCTGTCTGGGGAGTGTTGTACAATAGATGGTCAAGAAGGTGTTTGGGGAGTGTTATACAATAGATGGTCAAGATGATGTCTGGGGAGTGTTGTACACTACATAGTCAAGATGGTGTCTGGGGAATGTTGTACAATCGATGGTCAATATGATGTCTGGGGAGTGTTGTACAATAGATGGTCAAGATGGTGTCTGGGGAGTGTTGTACAATAGATGGTGAAGATGGTGTCTGGGGAGTGTTGTACAATACATAGTCAAGATGGTGTCAGGCGAGTGTTGTACAATAGATAGTCAAGATGGTGTCTGGGGAGTGTTGTACAATAGATGGTCAAGATGGTGTCTGGGGAGTGTTGTGCAATCGATGGTCAAGATGATGTCTGGGCAGTGTTGTACAATTGATGGTCAAGATGGTGTCTGGGGAGGGTTGTACAATAGATAGTCAAGATGGTGTCTGGGGAGTGTTATCCAATAGATGGTCAAGATGGTGTCTGGGGAGTGTTGTGCAATCGATGGTCAAGATGATGTCTGGGGAGTGTTGTACAATTGATGGTCAAGATGTTGTCTGGGGAAGGTTGTACAATAGATGGTCAAGATGGTGTCCGGGGAGTGTTGTACAATCGATGGTCAAGATGGTGTCTGGGGACTGTTGTATAATAGATGGTCAAGATGGAGTCTGGGGAGTGTTGTACAATACATAGTCAAGATGGAGTCTGGGGAGTGTTGTGCAATAGATGGTCAAGATGATGTCTGGGGACTGTTGTACAATCGATGGTCAAGATGGAGTCTGGAGAGTGTTGTACAAAACATCGTCAAGATAGTGTCTGGGGAGTGTTGTACAACAGATGGTCAAGAATCTGTCTGGGGAGTGTTGTACAATAGATGGTCAAGATGGTGTTTGGGGAGTGTTATACAATAGATGGTCAAGATGATGTCTGGGGAGTGTTGTACACTACATAGTCAAGATGGTGTCTGGGGAATGTTGTACAATCGATGGTCAATATGATGTCTGGGGAGTGTTGTACAATAGATGGTCAAGATGTTGTCTGGGGAGTGTTGTACAATAGATGGTCAGGATGGCGTCTGGGGAGTGTTGTACAATACTTTGTCAAGATGGTATCTGGCGAGTGTTGTACAATAGATAGTCAAGATGGTGTCTGGGGAGTGTTGTACAATAGATGGTCAAGATGGTGTCTGGGTAGTGTTGTGCAATCGATGGTCAAGATGATGTCTCGGGAGTGTTGTACAATTGATGGTCAAGATGTTGTCTGGGGAGGGTTGTACAATCGATGGTCAAGATGGTGTCTGGGGAGGGTTGTACAATAGATGGTCAAGATGGTGTCCGGGGAGTGTTGTACAATCGATGGTCAAGATGGTGTCTGGGGAGTGTTGTACAATACATAGTCAAGATTGTGTCAGGCGAGTGTTGTACAATCGATGGTCAATATGATGTCTGGGGAGTGTTGTACAATAGATGGTCAAGATGGTGTCTGGGGAGTGTTGTACAATAGATGGTCAAGATGGTGTCTGGGGAGTGTTGTACAATATATAGTCAAGATGGTGTCTGGCGAGTGTTGTACAATAGATAGTCAAGATGGTGTCTGGGGAGTGTTGTACAATAGATGGTCAAGATGGTGTCTGGGGAGTGTTGTGCAATCGATGGTCAAGATGATGTCTGGGGAGTGTTGTACAATTGATGGTCAAGATGTTGTCTGGGGAGGGTTGTACAATAGTTGGTCAAGATGGTGTCCGGGGAGTGTTGTTCAATCGATGGTCAAGATGGTGTCTGGGGACTGTTGTATAATAGATGGTCAAGATGGTGTCTGGGGAGTGTTGTACAATAGATGGTCAAGATTGTGTCTGGGGAGTGTTGTACAATAGATGGTCAAGATGGTGTCTGGGGAGTGTTATACAATAGATGGTCAAGATGATGTCTGGGGAGTGTTGTACACTACATAGTCAAGATGGTGTCTGGGGAATGTTGTACAATCGATGGTCAATATGATGTCTGGGGAGTGTTGTACAATAGATGTTCAAGATGGTGTCTGGGGAGTGTTGTACAATAGATGGTCAAGATGGTGTCTGGGGAGTGTTGTACAATACATAGTCAAGATGGTGTCAGGCGAGTGTTGTACAATAGATAGTCAAGATGGTGTCTGGGGAGTGTTGTACAATAGATGGTCAAGATGGTGTCTGGGGAGTGTTGTACAATTGATGGTCAAGATGTTGTCTGGGGAAGGTTGTACAATAGATGGTCAAGATGGTGTCCGGGGAGTGTTGTACAATCGATGGTCAAGATGGTGTCTGGGGACTGTTGTATAATAGATGGTCAAGATGGTGTCTGGGGAGTGTTGTACAATACATAGTCAAGATGGAGGCTGGGGAGTGTTGTGCAATAGATGGTTAAGATGATGTCTGGGGACTGTTGTACAATCGATGGTCAAGATGGAGTCTGGAGAGTGTTGTAAAATACATCGTCAAGATAGTGTCTGGGGAGTGTTGTACAATAAATGGTCAAGAATCTGTCTGGGGAGTGTTGTACAATAGATGGTCAAGATGGTGTTTGGGGAGTGTTATACAATAGATGGTCAAGATGATGTCTGGGGAGTGTTGTACACTACATAGTCAAGATGGTGTCTGGGGAATGTTGTACAATCGATGGTCAATATGATGTCTGGGGAGTGTTGTACAATAGATGGTCAAGATGGTGTCTGTGGAGTGTTGTACAATAGATGGTCAAGATGGTGTCTGGGGAGTGTTGTACAATACATAGTCAAGATGGTGTCAGGCGAGTGTTGTACAATAGATAGTCAAGATGGTGTCTGGGGAGTGTTGTACAATAGATGGTCAAGATGGTGTCTGGGGAGTGTTGTGCAATCGATGGTCAAGATGATGTCTGGGGAGTGTTGTACAATTGATGGTCAAGATGGTGTCTGGGGAGGGTGTACAATAGATAGTCAAGATGGTGTCTGGGGAGTGTTGTCCAATAGATGGTCAAGATGGTGTCTGGGGAGTGTTGTGCAATCGATGGTCAAGATGATGTCTGGGGAGTGTTGTACAATTGATGGTCAAGATGTTGTCTGGGGAGTGTTGTACAATAGATGGTCAAGATGTTGTCTGGGGAGTGTTGTACAATAGATGGTCAGGCTGGTGTCTGGGGAGTGTTGTACAATACTTTGTCAAGATGGTATCTGGCGAGTGTTGTACAATAGATAGTCAAGATGGTGTCTGGGGAGTGTTGTACAATAGATGGTCAAGATGGTGTCTGGGGAGTGTTGTGCAATCGATGGTCAAGATGATGTCTCGGGAGTGTTGTACAATTGATGGTCAAGATGTTGTCTGGGGAGGGTTGTACAATCGATGGTCAAGATGGTGTCTGGGGAGGGTTGTACAATAGATGGTCAAGATGGTGTCCGGGGAGTGTTGTACAATCGATGGTCAAGATGGTGTCTGGGGAGTGTTGTACAATACATAGTCAAGATTGTGTCAGGCGAGTGTTGTACAATCGATGGTCAATATGATGTCTGGGGAGTGTTGTACAATAGATGGTCAAGATGGTGTCTGGGGAGTGTTGTACAATAGATGGTCAAGATGGTGTCTGGGGAGTGTTGTACAATATATAGTCAAGATGGTGTCGGGCGAGTGTTGTACAATAGATAGTCAAGATGGTGTCTGGGGAGTGTTGTACAATAGATGGTCAAGATGGTGTCTGGGGAGTGTTGTTCAATCGATGGTCAAGATGATGTCTGTGGAGTGTTGTACAATTTATGGTCAAGATGTTGTCTGGGGAGGGTTGTACAATAGATGGTCAAGATGGTGTCCGGGGAGTGTTGTTCAATCGATGGTCAAGATGGTGTCTGGGGACTGTTGTATAATAGATGGTCAAGATGGTGTCTGGGGAGTGTTGTACAATACATAGTCAAGATGGTGTCTGGGGAGTGTTGTACAATAGATGGTCAAGATGGTGTCTGGGGTATGTTGTACAATCGATGGTCATGATGATGTCTGGGGAGTGTTGTCCAATCGATGGTCAAGATGGTGTCTGGGGAGTGTTGTACAATAGATGGTCAAGATGGTGTCTGGGGAGTGTTGTCCAATACATGGTCAAGATGGTGTCTGGGTAGTGTTGTACAATCGATGGTCAAGATGGTTTCTGGGGAGTGTTGTCGAATAGATGGTCAAGATGGTGTCTGGGGAGTGTTGTGCAATAGATGGTCAAGATGGTGTCTGGGGAGTGTTGTACAATAGATGGTCAAGATTGTGTCTGGGGAGTGTTGTACAATAGATGGTCAAGATGGTGTCTGGGGAGTGTTATACAATAGATGGTCAAGATGATGTCTGGGGAGTGTTGTACACTACATAGTCAAGATGGTGTCTGGGGAATGTTGTACAATCGATGGTCAATATGATGTCTGGGGAGTGTTGTACAATAGATGGTCAAGATGGTGTCTGGGGAGTGTTGTACAATAGATGGTCAAGATGGTGTCTGGGGAGTGTTGTTCAATACATAGTCAAGATGGTGTCAGGCGAGTGTTGTACAATAGATAGTCAAGATGGTGTCTGGGGAGTGTTGTACAATAGATGGTCAAGATGGTGTCTGGGGAGTGTTGTGCAATCGATGGTCAAGATGATGTCTGGGGAGTGTTGTACAATTGATGGTCAAGATGTTGTCTGGGGAAGGTTGTACAATAGATGGTCAAGATGGTGTCCGGGGAGTGTTGTACAATCGATGGTCAAGATGGTGTCTGGGGACTGTTGTATAATAGATGGTCAAGATGGTGTCTGGGGAGTGTTGTACAATACATAGTCAAGATGGAGGCTGGGGAGTGTTGTGCAATAGATGGTCAAGATGATGTCTGGGGACTGTTGTACAATCGATGGTCAAGATGGAGTCTGGAGAGTGTTGTAAAATACATCGTCAAGATAGTGTCTGGGGAGAGTTGTACAATAAATGGTCAAGAATCTGTCTGGGGAGTGTTGTACAATAGATGGTCAAGATGGTGTTTGGGGAGTGTTATACAATAGATGGTCAAGATGATGTCTGGGGAGTGTTGTACACTACATAGTCAAGATGGTGTCTGGGGAATGTTGTACAATCGATGGTCAATATGATGTCTGGGGAGTGTTGTACAATAGATGGTCAAGATGGTGTCTGTGGAGTGTTGTACAATAGGTGGTCAAGATGGTGTCTGGGGAGTGTTGTACAATACATAGTCAAGATGGTGTCAGGCGAGTGTTGTACAATAGATAGTCAAGATGGTGTCTGGGGGTGTTGTACAATAGATGTTCAAGATGGTGTCTGGGGAGTGTTGTACAATTGATGGTCAAGATGGTGTCTGGGGAGGGTTGTACAATAGATAGTCAAGATGGTGTCTGGGGAGTGTTGTCCAATAGATGGTCAAGATGGTGTCTGGGGAGTGTTGTGCAATCGATGGTCAAGATGATGGCTGGGGAGTGTTGTACAATTGATGGTCAAGATGGTGTCTGGGGACTGTTGTATAATAGATGGACAAGATGGTGCCTGGGGAGTGTTGTACAATACATAGTCAAGATGGAGTCTGGGGAGTGTTGTGCAATAGATGGTCAAGATGATGTCTGGGGACTGTTGTACAATCGATGGTCAAGATGGAGTCTGGAGAGTGTTGTACAATACATCGTCAAGATAGTGTCTGGGGAGTGTTGTACAATAGATGGTTAAGAATCTGTCTGGGGAGTGTTGTACAATAGAAGGTCAAGATGGTGTTTGGGGAGTGTTATACAATAGATGGTCAAGATGATGTCTGGGGAGTGTTGTACAATACATAGTCAAGATGGTGTCAGGCGAGTGTTGTACAATAGATAGTCAAGATGGTGACTGGGGAGTGTTGTACAATAGATGGTCAAGATGGTGTCTGGGGAGTGTTGTGCAATCGATGGTCAAGGTGATGTCTGGGGAGTGTTGTACAATTGATGGTCAAGATGGTGTCTGGGGAGGGTTGTACAATAGATAGTCAAGATGGTGTCTGGGGAGTGTTGTCCAATAGATGGTCAAGATGTTGTCTGGGGAGTGTTGTGCAATCGATGGTCAAGATGATGTCTGGGGAGTGTTGTACAATTGATGGTCAAGATGTCGTCTGGGGAAGGTTGTACAATAGATGGTCAAGATGGTGTCCGGGGAGTGTTGTACAATCGATGGTCAAGATGGTGTCTGGGGACTGTTGTATAATAGATGGACAAGATGGTGTCTGGGGAGTGTTGTACAATACATAGTCAAGATGGAGTCTGGGGAGTGTTGTGCAATAGATGGTCAAGATGGTGTCTGGGGAATGTTGTACAATCGATGGTCAATATGATGTCTGGGGAGTGTTGTACAATAGATGGTCAAGATGGTGTCTGGGGAGTGTTTTACAATAGATGGTCAGGATGGTGTCTGGGGAGTGTTGTACAATACTTTGTCAAGATGGTATCTGGCGAGTGTTGTACAATAGATAGTCAAGATGGTGTCTGGGGAGTGTTGTACAATAGATGGTCAAGATGGTGTCTGGGGAGTGTTGTGCAATCGATGGTCAAGATGATGTCTCGGGAGTGTTGTACAATTGATGGTCAAGATGTTGTCTGGGGAGGGTTGTACAATCGATGGTCAAGATGGTGTCTGGGGAGGGTTGTACAATAGATGGTCAAGATGGTGTCCGGGGAGTGTTGTACAATCGATGGTCAAGATGGTGTCTGGGGAGTGTTGTACAATACATAGTCAAGATGGTGTCAGGCGAGTGTTGTACAATAGATAGTCAAGATGGTGTCTGGGGAGTGTTGTACAATAGATGGTCAAGATGGTGTCTGGGGAGTGTTGTGCAATTGATTGTCAAGATGATGTCTGGGGATTGTTGTACAATTGATGGTCAAGATAGTGTCTGGGGAGGGTTGTACAATAGATAGTCAAGATGGTGTCTGGGGAGTGTTGTACAATAGATGGTCAAGATGGTGTCTGGGGAGTGTTGTGCAATTGATTGTCAAGATGATGTCTGGGGATTGTTGTACAATTGATGGTCAAGATAGTGTCTGGGGAGTGTTGTCCAATAGCTGGTCAAGATGGTGTCTGGGGAGTGTTGTGCAATCGATGGTCAGGATGATGTCTGGGGAGTGTTGTACAATTGATGGTCAAGATGTTGTCTGGGGAGGGTTGTACAATAGATGGTCAAGATGGTGTCCGGGGAGTGTTGTACAATCGATGGTCAAGATGGTGTCTGGGGACAGTTGTATAATAGATGGTCAAGATGGTGTCTGGGGAGTGTTGTACAATACATAGTCAAGATGGTGTCTGGGGAGTGTTGTACAATAGATGGTCAAGATGGTGTCTGGGGTATGTTGTACAATCGATGGTCATGATGATGTCTGGGGACTGTTGTACAATCGATGGTCAAGATGGAGTCTGTTGAGTGTTGTACAATACATCGTCAAGAATCTGTCTGGGGAGTGTTGTACAATAGATGGTCAAGATGGTGTTTGGGGAGTGTTATACAATAGATGGTCAAGATGATGTCTGGGGAGTGTTGTACACTACATAGTCAAGATGGTGTCTGGGGAATGTTGTACAATCGATGGTCAATATGATGTCTGGGGAGTGTTGTACAATAGATGGTCAAGATGGTGTCTGGGGAGTGTTGTACAATAGATGGTCAAGATGGTGTCTGGGGAGTGTTGTCCAATACATGGTCAAGATGGTGTCTGGGGAGTGTTGTACAATCGATGGTCAAGATGGTGTCTGGGGAGTGTTGTCGAATAGATGGTCAAGATGGTGTCTGGGGAGTGTTGTCCAATACATGGTCAAGATGGTGTCTGGGGAGTGTTGTACAATCGATGGTCAAGATGGTGTCTGGAAAGTGTTGTCGAATAGATGGTCAAGATGGTGTCTGGGGAGTGTTGTGCAATACATAGTCAAGATGGTGTCAGGCGAGTGTTGTACAATAGATAGTCAAGATGGTGTCTGGGGAGTGTTGTACAATAGATGGTCAAGATGGTGTCTGGGGAGTGTTGTGCAATCGATGGTCAAGATGATGTCTGGGGAGTGTTGTACAATTGATGGTCAAGATGTTGTCTGGGGACTGTTGTACAATAGATGGTCAAGATGGTGTCTGGGGAGTGTTGTACAATAGATGGTCAAGATTGAGTCTGGGGAGTGTTATACAATAGATGGTCAAGATGATGTATGGGGAGTGTTGTACACTACATAGTCAAGATGGTGTCTGGGGAATGTTGTACAATCGATGGTCAATATGATGTCTGGGGAGTGTTGTACAATAGATGGTCAAGATGGTGTCTGGGGAGTGTTGTACAATACATAGTCAAGATGGTGTCAGGCGAGTGTTGTACAATAGATAGTCAAGATGGTGTCTGGGGAGTGTTGTACAATAGATGGTCAAGATGTTGTCTGGGGAGTGTTGTGCAATCGATGGTCAAGATGATGTCCGGGGAGTGTTGTACAATTGATGGTCAAGATGTTGTCTGGGGAAGGTTGTACAATAGATTGTCAAGATGGTGTCCGGGGAGTGTTGTACAATCGATGGTCAAGATGGTGTCTGGGGACTGTTGTATAATAGATGGTCAAGATGGTGTCTGGGGAGTGTTGTACAATACATAGTCAAGATGGAGTCTGGGGAGTGTTGTGCAATAGATGGTCAAGATGATGTCTGGGGACTGTTGTACAATCGATAGTCAAGATGGAGTCTGGAGAGTGTTGTACAATACATCGACAAGATAGTGTCTGGGGAGTGTTGTACAATAGATGGTCAAGATGGTGTTTGGGAAGAGTTAGACAATAGATGGTCAAGATGATGTCTGGGGAGTGTTGTACACTACATAGTCAAGATGGTGTCTGGGGAACGTTGTACAATCGATGGTCAATATGATGTCTGGGGAGTGTTGTACAATAGATGGTCAAGATGGTGTCTGGGGAGTGTTGTACAATAGATGGTCAAGATGGTGTCTGGGGAGTGTTGTACAATACATAGTCAAGATGGTGTCAGGCGAGTGTTGTACAATAGATAGTCAAGATGGTGTCTGGGGAGTGTTGTACAATAGATGGTCAAGATGGTGTCTGTGGAGTGTTGTGCAATCGATGGTCAAGATGATGTCTGGGGAGTGTTGTACAATTGATGGTCAAGATGGTGTCTGGGGAGGGTTGTACAATAGATAGTCAAGATGGTGTCTGGGGAATGTTGTCCAATAGATGGTCAAGATGGTGTCTGGGGAGTGTTGTGCAATCGATGGTCAAGATGATGTCTGGGGAGTGTTGTACAATCGATGGTCAAGATGGTGTCTGGGGACTGTTGTATAATAGATGGTCAAGATGGTGTCTGGGGAGTGTTGTACAATACATAGTCAAGATGGAGTCTGGGGAGTGTTGTGCAATAGATGGTCAAGATGATGTCTGGGGACTGTTTTACAATCGATGGTCAAGATGGAGTCTGGAGAGTGTTGTACAATACATCGTCAAGATAGTGTCTGGGGAGTGTTGTACAATAGATGGTCAAGAATCTGTCTGGGGAGTGTTGTACAATAGATGGTCAAGATGGTGTTTGGGGAGTGTTATACAATAGATGGTCAAGATGATGTCTGGGGAGTGTTGTACACTACATAGTCAAGATGGTGTCTGGGGAATGTTGTACAATCGATGGTCAATATGATGCCTGGGGAGTGTTGTACAATAGATGGTCAAGATGGTGTCTGGGGAGTGTTGTACAATAGATGGTCAGGATGGTGTCTGGGGAGTGTTGTACAATACTTTGTCAAGTTGGTATCTGGCGAGTGTTGTACAATAGATAGTCAAGATGGTGTCTGGGGAGTGTTGTACAATAGATGGTCAAGATGGTGTCTGGGGAGTGTTGTGCAATCGATGGTCAAGATGATGTCTCGGGAGTGTTGTACAATTGATGGTCAAGATGTTGTCTGGGGAGGGTTGTACAATCGATGGTCAAGATGGTGTCTGGGGAGGGTTGTACAATAGATGGTCAAGATGGTGTCCGGGGAGTGTTGTACAATCGATGGTCAAGATGGTGTCAGGCGAGTGTTGTACAATAGATAGTCAAGATGGTGTCTGGGGAGTGTTGTACAATAGATGGTCAAGATGGTGTCTGGGGAGTGTTGTGCAATCGATGGTCAGGATGATGTCTGGGGAGTGTTGTACAATTGATGGTCAAGATGTTGTCTGGGGAGGGTTGTACAATAGATGGTCAAGATGGTGTCCGGGGAGTGTTGTACAATCGATGGTCAAGATGGTGTCTGGGGACAGTTGTATAATAGATGGTCAAGATGGTGTCTGGGGAGTGTTGTACAATACATAGTCAAGATGGTGTCTGGGGAGTGTTGTACAATAGATGGTCAAGATGGTGTCTGGGGTATGTTGTACAATCGATGGTCATGATGATGTCTGGGGACTGTTGTACAATCGATGGTCAAGATGGAGTCTGGAGAGTGTTGTACAATACATCGTCAAGATTGTGTCTGGGGAGTGTTGTACAATAGATGGTCAAGAATCTGTCTGGGGAGTGTTGTACAATAGATGGTCAAGATGGTGTTTGGGGAGTGTTATACAATAGATGGTCAAGATGATGTCTGGGGAGTGTTGTACACTACATAGTCAAGATGGTGTCTGGGGAATGTTGTACAATCGATGGTCAATATGATGTCTGGGGAGTGTTGTACAATAGATGGTCAAGATGGTGTCTGGGGAGTGTTGTACAATAGATGGACAGGATGGTGTCTGGGGAGTGTTGTACAATACATTGTCAAGATGGTGTCTGGCGAGTGTTGTACAATAGATAGTCAAGATGTTGTCTGGGGAGTGTTGTACAATAGATGGTCAAGATGGTGTCTGGTGAGTGTTGTGCAATCGATGGTCAAGATGATGTCTCGGGGGTGTTGTACAATTGATGGACAAGATGTTGCCTGGGGAGGGTTGTACAATCGATGGTCAAGATGGTGTCTGGGGAGGGTTGTACCATAGATGGTCAAGATGGTGTCCGGGGAGTGTTGTACAATCGATGGTCAAGATGGTGTCTGGGGAGTGTTGTACAATACATAGTCAAGATGGTGTCAGGCGAGTGTTGTATAATAGATAGTCAAGATAGTGTCTGGGGAGTGTTGTACAATAGATGGTCAAGATGGTGTCTGGGGAGTGTTGTGCAATCGATTGTCAAGATGATGTCTGGGGAGTGTTGTACAATCGATGGTCAAGATGGAGTCTGTTGAGTGTTGTACAATACATCGTCAAGATTGTGTCTGGGGAGTGTTGTACAATAGATGGTCAAGAATCTGTCTGGGGAGTGTTGTACAATAGATGGTCAAGATGGTGTTTGGGGAGTGTTATACAATAGATGGTCAAGATGATGTCTGGGG
The DNA here is from genome assembly GCF_030144855.1 of Hypanus sabinus. Lineage (NCBI taxonomy): Eukaryota > Metazoa > Chordata > Chondrichthyes > Myliobatiformes > Dasyatidae > Hypanus > Hypanus sabinus. Next base: position 29,124 of record NW_026781451.1, on the reverse strand, counting down.
AGTGTTGTACACTACATAGTCAAGATGGTGTCTGGGGAATGTTGTACAATCGATGGTCAATATGATGTCTGGGGAGTGTTGTACAATAGATGGTCAAGATGGTGTCTGGGGAGTGTTGTACAATAGATGGTCAAGATGGTGTCTGGGGAGTGTTGTCCAATACATGGTCAAGATGGTGTCTGGGGAGTGTTGTACAATCGATGGTCAAGATGGTGTCTGGGGAGTGTTGTCGAATAGATGGTCAAGATGGTGTCTGGGGAGTGTTGTCCAATACATGGTCAAGATGGTGTCTGGGGAGTGTTGTACAATCGATGGTCAAGATGGTGTCTGGGGAGTGTTGTCGAATAGATGGTCAAGATGGTGTCTGGGGAGTGTTGTGCAATAGATGGTCAAGATGGTGTCTGGGGAGTGTTGTACAATAGATGGTCAAGATTGTGTCTGGGGTGTGTTGTACAATAGATGGTCAGGATGGTGTCTGGGGAGTGTTATACAATGGATGGTCAAGATGATGTCTGGGGAGTGTTGTACACTACATAGTCAAGATGGTGTCTGGGGAATGTTGTACAATCGATGGTCAATATGATGTCTGGGAAGTGTTGTACTATAGATGGTCAAGATGGTGTCTGGGGAGTGTTGTACAATAGATGGTCAAGATGGTGTCTGGGGAGTGTTGTACAATACATAGTCAAGATGGTGTCAGGCGAGTGTCGTACAATAGATAGTCAAGATGGTGTCTGGGGAGTGTTGTACAATAGATGGTCAAGATGGTGTCTGGGGAGTGTTGTGCAATCGATGGTCAAGATGATGTCCGGGGAGTGTTGTACAATTGATGGTCAAGATGGTGTCTGGGGAGGGTTGTACAATAGATAGTCAAGATGGTGTCTGTGGAGTGTTGTCCAATAGATGGTCAAGATGGTGTCTGCGGAGTGTTGTGCAATCGATGGTCAAGATGCTGTCTGGGGAGTGTTGTACAATTGATGGTCAAGATGTTGTCTGGGGAGGGTTGTACAATCGATGGTCAAGATGGTGTCTGGGGACTGTTGTATAATAGATGGTCAAGATGGTGTCTGGGGAGTGTTGTACAATACATAGTCAAGATGGTGTCTGGGGAGTGTTGTACAATAGATGGTCAAGATGGTGTCTGGGGTATGTTGTACAATCGATGGTCATGATGATGTCTGGGGACTGTTGTACCATAGATGGTCAAGATGGTGTCTGGGGAGTGTTGTAAAATAGATGGTCAAGATTGAGTCTGGGGAGTGTTGTACAATAGATGGTCAAGATGGTGTCTGGGGAGTGTTATACAATAGATGGTCAAGATGATGTATGGGGAGTGTTGTACACTACATAGTCAAGATGGTGTCTGGGGAATGTTGTACAATCGATGGACAATATGATGTCTGGGGAGTGTTGTACAATAGATGGTCAAGATGGTGTCTGGGGAGTGTTGTACAATACATAGTCAAGATGGTGTCAGGCGAGTGTTGTACAATAGATAGTCAAGATGGTGTCTGGGGAGTGTTGTACAATAGATGGTCAAGATGGTGTCTGGGGAGTGTTGTGCAATCGATGGTCAAGATGATGTCTGGGGAGTGTTGTACAATTGATGGTCAAGATGTTGTCTGGGGACTGTTGTACAATAGATGGTCAAGATGGTGTCTGGGGAGTGTTGTACAATAGATGGTCAAGATTGAGTCTGGGGAGTGTTATACAATAGATGGTCAAGATGATGTATGGGGAGTGTTGTACACTACATAGTCAAGATGGTGTCTGGGGAATGTTGTACAATCGATGGTCAATATGATGTCTGGGGAGTGTTGTACAATAGATGGTCAAGATGGTGTCTGGGGAGTGTTGTACAATACATAGTCAAGATGGTGTCAGGCGAGTGTTGTACAATAGATAGTCAAGATGGTGTCTGGGGAGTGTTGTACAATAGATGGTCAAGATGGTGTCTGGGGAGTGTTGTGCAATCGATGGTCAAGATGATGTCCGGGGAGTGTTGTACAATTGATGGTCAAGATGTTGTCTGGGGAAGGTTGTACAATAGATGGTCAAGATGGTGTCCGGGGAGTGTTGTACAATCGATGGTCAAGATGGTGTCTGGGGACTGTTGTATAATAGATGGTCAAGATGGTGTCTGGGGAGTGTTGTACAATACATAGTCAAGATGGAGTCTGGGGAGTGTTGTGCAATAGATGGTCAAGATGATGTCTGGGGACTGTTGTACAATCTATAGTCAAGATGGAGTCTGGAGAGTGTTGTACAATACATCGACAAGATAGTGTCTGGGGAGTGTTGTACAATAGATGGTCAAGATGGTGTTTGGGGAGAGTTAGACAATAGATGGTCAAGATGATGTCTGGGGAGTGTTGTACACTACATAGTCAAGATGGTGTCTGGGGAATGTTGTACAATCGATGGTCAATATGATGTCTGGGGAGTGTTGTACAATAGATGGTCAAGATGGTGTCTGGGGAGTGTTGTACAATCGATGGTCAAGATGGAGTCTGGAGAGTGTTGTACAATACATCGTCAAGATTGTGTCTGGGGAGTGTTGTACAATAGATGGTCAAGAATCTGTCTGGGGAGTGTTGTACAATAGATGGTCAAGATGGTGTTTGGGGAGTGTTATACAATAGATGGTCAAGATGATGTCTGGGGAGTGTTGTACACTACATAGTCAAGATGGTGTCTGGGGAATGTTGTACAATCGATGGTCAATATGATGTCTGGGGAGTGTTGTACAATAGATGGTCAAGATGGTGTCTGGGGAGTGTTGTACAATAGATGGACAGGATGGTGTCTGGGGAGTGTTGTACAATACATTGTCAAGATGGTGTCTGGCGAGTGTTGTACAATAGATAGTCAAGATGTTGTCTGGGGATTGTTGTACAATAGATGGTCAAGATGGTGTCTGGGGAGTGTTGTGCAATCGATGGTCAAGATGATGTCTCGGGGGTGTTGTACAATTGATGGACAAGATGTTGCCTGGGGAGGGTTGTACAATCGATGGTCAAGATGGTGTCTGGGGAGGGTTGTACCATAGATGGTCAAGATGGTGTCCGGGGAGTGTTGTACAATCGATGGTCAAGATGGTGTCTGGGGAGTGTTGTACAATACATAGTCAAGATGGTGTCAGGCGAGTGTTGTATAATAGATAGTCAAGATAGTGTCTGGGGAGTGTTGTACAATAGATGGTCAAGATGGTGTCTGGGGAGTGTTGTGCAATCGATTGTCAAGATGATGTCTGGGGAGTGTTGTAAAATTGATGGTCAAGATGGTGTCTGGGGAGGGTTGTACAATAGATAGTCAAGATGGTGTCTGGGGAGTGTTGTCCAATAGATGGTCAAGATGGTGTCTGGGGAGTGTTGTGCAATCGATGGTCAGGATGATGTCTGGGGAGTGTTGTACAATCGATGGTCATGATGATGTCTGGGGACTGTTGTACAATCGATGGTCAAGATGGATTCTGGAGAGTGTTGTACAATACATCGTCAAGATGGTGTCTGGGGAGTGTTGTGCAATCGATTGTCAAGATGATGTCTGGGGAGTGTTGTACAATTGATGGTCAAGTTGGTGTCTGGGGAGGGTTGTACAATAGATAATCAAGATGGTGTCTGGGGAGTGTTGTCCAATAGATGGTCAAGATGGTGTCTGGGGAGTGTTGTGCAATCGATGGTCAGGATGATGTCTGGGGAGTGTTGTACAATTGATGGTCAAGATGTTGTATGGGGAGGGTTGTACAATCGATGGTCAAGATGGTGTCTGGGGACAGTTGTATAATAGATGGTCAAGATGGTGTCTGGGGAGTGTTGTGCAATACATAGTCAAGATGGTGTCTGGGGAGTGTTGTACAATAGATGGTCAAGATGGTGTCCGGGGAGTGTTGTACAATCGATGGTCAAGATGGTGTCTGGGGAGTGTTGTACGATACATAGTCAAGATGGTGTCAGGCGAGTGTTGTACAATAGATAGTCAAGATGGTGTCTGGGGAGTGTTGTACAATAGATAGTCAAGATGGTGTCTGGGGAGTGTTGTCCAATAGATGGTCAAGATGGTGTCTGGGGAGTGTTGTGCAATCGATGGTCAGGATGATGTCTGGGGAGTGTTGTACAATCGATGGTCATGATGATGTCTGGGGACTGTTGTACAATCGATGGTCAAGATGGATTCTGGAGAGTGTTGTACAATACATCGTCAAGATGGTGTCTGGGGACTGTTGTGCAATCGATTGTCAAGATGATGTCTGGGGAGTGTTGTACAATTGATGGTCAAGATGGTGTCTGGGGAGGGTTGTACAATAGATAGTCAAGATGGTGTCTGGGGAGTGTTGTCCAATAGATGGTCAAGATGGTGTCTGGGGAGTGTTGTGCAATCGATGGTCCGGATGATGTCTGGGGAGTGTTGTACAATTGATGGTCAAGATGTTGTCTGGGGAGGGTTGTACAATCGATGGTCAAGATGGTGACTGGGGACAGTTGTATAATAGATGGTCAAGATGGTGTCTGGGGAGTGTTGTACAATACATAGTCAAGATGGTGTCTGGGGAGTGTTGTACAATAGATGGTCAAGATGGTGTCTGGGGTATGTTGTTCAATCGATGGTCATGATGATGTCTGGTGAGTGTTGTACAATAGATGGTCAAGATGGTGTCTGGGGAGTGTTATACAATAGATGGTCAAGATGATGTCTGGGGAGTGTTGTACAATAGATGGTCAAGATGGTGTCTGGGGAGTGTTGTACAATAGATGGTCAGGATGGTGTCTGGGGAGTGTTGTACAATACATTGTCAAGATGGTTTCTGGCGAGTGTTGTACAATAGATAGTCAAGATGGTGTCTGGGGAGTGTTGTACAATAGATGGTCAAGATGGTGTCTGGGGAGTGTTGTGCAATCGATGGTCAAGATGGTGTCTGGGGAGTGTTGTACAATACATAGTCAAGATGGTGTCAGGCGAGTGTTGTACAATAGATAGTCAAGATGGTGTCTGGGGAGTGTTTTACAATAGATGGTCAAGATGGTGTCTGGGGAGTGTTGTGCAATCGATTGTCAAGATGATGTCTGGGGAGTGTTGTACAATTGATGGTCAAGATGGTGTCTGGGAAGGGTTGTACAATAGATAGTCAAGATGGTGTCTGGGGAGTGTTGTCCAATAGATGGTCAAGATGGTGTCTGGGGAGTGTTGTGCAATCGATGGTCAGGATGATGTCTGGGGAGTGTTGTACAATCGATGGTCATGATGATGTCTGGGGACTGTTGTACAATCGATGGTCAAGAAGGATTCTGGAGAGTGTTGTACAATACATCGTCAAGAAAGTGTCTGGGGAGTGTTGTGCAATCGATTGTCCAGATGATGTCTGGGGAGTGTTGTACAATTGATGGTCAAGATGGTGTCTGGGGAGGTTTGTACAATAGATAGTCAAGATGGTGTCTGGGGAGTGTTGTGCAATACATAGTCAAGATGGTGTCTGGGGAGTGTTGTACAATAGATGGTCAAGATGGTGTCCGGGGAGTGTTGTACAATCGATGGTCAAGATGGTGTCTGGGGAGTGTTGTACGATACATAGTCAAGATGGTGTCAGGCGAGTGTTGTACAATAGATAGTCAAGATGGTGTCTGAGGAGTGTTGTACAATAGATAGTCAAGATGGTGTCTGGGGAGTGTTGTCCAATAGATGGTCAAGATGGTGTCTGGGGAGTGTTGTGCAATCGATGGTCAGGATGATGTCTGGGGAGTGTTGTACAATCGATGGTCATGATGATGTCTGGGGACTGTTGTACAATCGATGGTCAAGATGGATTCTGGAGAGTGTTGTACAATACATTGTCAAGATGGTGTCTGGGGACTGTTGTGCAATCGATTGTCAAGATGATGTCTGGGGAGTGTTGTACAATTGATGGTCAAGATGGTGTCTGGGGAGGGTTGTACAATAGATAGTCAAGATGGTGTCTGGGGAGTGTTGTCCAATAGATGGTCAAGATGGTGTCTGGGGAGTGTTGTGCAATCGATGGTCCGGATGATGTCTGTGGAGTGTTGTACAATTGATGGTCAAGATGTTGTCTGGGGAGGGTTGTACAATCGATGGTCAAGATGGTGACTGGGGACAGTTGTATAATAGATGGTCAAGATGGTGTCTGGGGAGTGTTGTACAATACATAGTCAAGATGGTGTCTGGGGAGTGTTGTACAATAGATGGTCAAGATGGTGTCTGGGGTATGTTGTTCAATCGATGGTCATGATGATGTCTGGGGACTGTTGTACAATAGATGGTCAAGATGGTGTCTGGGGAGTGTTATACAATAGATGGTCAAGATGATGTCTGGGGAGTGTTGTACAATAGATGGTCAAGATGGTGTCTGGGGAGTGTTGTACAATAGATGGTCAGGATGGTGTCTGGGGAGTGTTGTACAATACATTGTCAAGATGGTTTCTGGCGAGTGTTGTACAATAGATAGTCAAGATGGTGTCTGGGGAGTGTTGTACAATAGATGGTCAAGATGGTGTCTGGGGAGTGTTGTGCAATCGATGGTCAAGATGGTGTCTGGGGAGTGTTGTACAATACATAGTCAAGATGGTGTCAGGCGAGTGTTGTACAATAGATAGTCAAGATGGTGTCTGGGGAGTGTTGTACAATAGATGGTCAAGATGGTGTCTGGGGAGTGTTGTGCAATCGATTGTCAAGATGATGTCTGGGGAGTGTTGTACAATTGATGGTCAAGATGGTGTCTGGGAAGGGTTGTACAATAGATAGTCAAGATGGTGTCTGGGGAGTGTTGTCCAATAGATGGTCAAGATGGTGTCTGGGGAGTGTTGTGCAATCGATGGTCAGGATGATGTCTGGGGAGTGTTGTACAATCGATGGTCATGATGATGTCCGGGGACTGTTGTACAATCGATGGTCAAGATGGATTCTGGAGAGTGTTGTACAATACATCGTCAAGATGGTGTCTGGGGAGTGTTGTGCAATCGATTGTCCAGATGATGTCTGGGGAGTGTTGTACAATTGATGGTCAAGATGGTGTCTGGGGAGGTTTGTACAATAGATAGTCAAGATGGTGTCTGGGGAGTGTTGTCCAATAGATGGTCAAGATGGTGTCTGGGGAGTGTTGTGCAATCGATGGTCAGGATGATGTCTGGGGAGTGTTGTACAATTGATGGTCAAGATGTTGTCTGCGGAGGGTTGTACAATCGATGGTCAAGATGGTGTCTGGGGACAGTTGTATAATAGATGGTCAAGATGGTGTCTGGGGAGTGTTGTACAATACATAGTCAAGATGGTGTCTGGGGAGTGTTGTACAATAGATGGTCAAGATGGTGTCCGGGGAGTGTTGTACAATAGATAGTCAAGATGGTGTCTGGGGAGTGTTGTCCAATAGATGGTCAAGATGGTGTCTGGGGAGTGTTGTGCAATCGATGGTCCGGATGATGTCTGGGGAGTGTTGTACAATCGATGGTCATGATGATGTCTGGGGACTGTTGTACAATCGATGGTCAAGATGGATTCTGGAGAGCGTTGTACAATACCTCGTCAAGATGGTGTCTGGGGAGTGTTGTGCAATCGATTGTCAAGATGATGTCTGGGGAGTGTTGTACAATTGATGGTCAAGATGGTGTCTGGGGAGGGTTGTACAATAGATAGTCAAGATGGTGTCTGGGGAGTGTTGTCCAATAGATGGTCAAGATGGTGTCTGGGGAGTGTTGTGCAATCGATGGTCAGGATGATGTCTGGGGAGTGTTGTACAATTGATGGTCAAGATGTTGTCTGGGGAGGGTTGTACAATCGATGGTCAAGATGGTGTCTGGGGACAGTTGTATAATAGATGGTCAAGATGGTGTCTGGGGAGTGTTGTACAATACATAGTCAAGATGGTGTCTGGGGAGTGTTGTACAATAGATGGTCAAGATGGTGTCTGGGGTATGTTGTACAATCGATGGTCATGATGATGTCTGGGGACTGTTGTACAATAGATGGTCAAGATGGTGTCTGGGGAGTGTTGTACAATAGATGGTCAAGATTGTGTCTGGGGAGTGCTGTACAATAAATGGTCAAGATGGTGTCTGGGGAGTGTTATACAATAGATGGTCAAGATGATGTCTGGGGACTGTTGTACAATCGATGGTCAAGATGGAGTCTGGAGAGTGTTGTACAATACATCGTCAAGATAGTGTCTGGGGAGTGTTGTACAATAGATGGTCAAGAATCTGTCTGGGGAGTGTTGTACAATAGATGGTCAAGATGGTGTTTGGGGAGTGTTATACAATAGATGGTCAAGATGATGTCTGGGGAGTGTTGTACACTACATAGTCAAGATGGTGTCTGGGGAATGTTGTACAATCGATGGTCAATATGATGCCTGGGGAGTGTTGTACAATAGATGGTCAAGATGGTGTCTGGGGAGTGTTGTACAATAGATGGTCAGGATGGTGTCTGGGGAGTGTTGTACAATACTTTGTCAAGTTGGTATCTGGCGAGTGTTGTACAATAGATAGTCAAGATGGTGTCTGGGGAGTGTTGTACAATAGATGGTCAAGTTGGTGTCTGGGGAGTGTTGTGCAATCGATGGTCAAGATGATGTCTCGGGAGTGTTGAACAATTGATGGTCAAGATGTTGTCTGGGGAGGGTTGTACAATCGATGGTCAAGATGGTGTCTGGGGAGGGTTGTACAATAGATGGTCAAGATGGTGTCCGGGGAGTGTTGTACAATCGATGGTCAAGATGGTGTCTGGGGAGTGTTGTTCAATACATAGTCAAGATGGTGTCAGGCGAGTGTTGTACAATAGATAGTCAAGATGGTGTCTGGGGAGTGTTGTACAATAGATGGTCAAGATGGTGTCTGGGGAGTGTTGTGCAATCGATGGTCAGGATGATGTCTGGGGAGTGTTGTACAATTGATGGTCAAGATGTTGTCTGGGGAGGGTTGTACAATAGATGGTCAAGATGGTGTCCGGGGAGTGTTGTACAATCGATGGTCAAGATGGTGTCTGGGGACAGTTGTATAATAGATGGTCAAGATGGTGTCTGGGGAGTGTTGTACAATACATAGTCAAGATGGTGTCTGGGGAGTGTTGTACAATAGATGGTCAAGATGGTGTCTGGGGTATGTTGTACAATCGATGGTCATGATGATGTCTGGGGACAGTTGTACAATCGATGGTCAAGATGGAGTCTGGAGAGTGTTGTACAATACATAGTCAAGATGGTGTCAGGCGAGTGTTGTACAATAGATAGTCAAGATGGTGTCTGGGGAGTGTTGTACAATAGATGGTCAAGATGGTGTCTGGGGAGTGTTGTACAATAGATGGAAAGGATGGTGTCTGGGGAGTGTTGTACAATACATTGTCAAGATGGTGTCTGGCGAGTGTTGTACAATAGATAGTCAAGATGTTGTCTGGGGAGTGTTGTACAATAGATGGTCAAGATGGTGTCTGGGGAGTGTTGTGCAATCGATGGTCAAGATGATGTCTCGGGAGTGTTGTACAATTGATGGTCAAGATGTTGTCTGGGGAGGGTTGTACAATCGATGGTCAGGATGGTGTCTGGGGAGGGTTGTACAATAGATGGTCAAGATGGTGTCCGGGGAGTGTTGTACAATCGATGGTCAAGATGGTGTCTGGGGAGTGTTGTACAATACATAGTCAAGATGGTGTCAGGCGAGTGTTGTACAATAGACAGTCAAGATGGTGTCTGGGGAGTGTTGTACAATAGATGGTCAAGATGGTGTCTGGGGAGTGTTGTGCAATCGATTGTCAAGATGATGTCTGGGGAGTGTTGTACAATTGATGGTCAAGATGGTGTCTGGGGAGGGTTGTACAATAGATAGTCAAGATGGTGTCTGGGGAGTGTTGTCCAATAGATGGTCAAGATGGTGTCTGGGGAGTGTTGTGCAATCGATGGTCAGGATGATGTCTGGGGAGTGTTGTACAATCGATGGTCATGATGATGTCTGGGGACTGTTGTACAATCGATGGTCAAGATGGATTCTGGAGAGTGTTGTACAATACATCGTCAAGATGGTCTGGGGAGTGTTGTGCAATCGATTGTCAAGATGATGTCTGGGGAGTGTTGTACAATTGATGGTCAAGATGGTGTCTGGGGAGGGTTGTACAATAGATAGTCAAGATGGTGTCTGGGGAGTGTTGTCCAATAGATGGTCAAGATGGTGTCTGGGGAGTGTTGTGCAATCGATGGTCAGGATGATGTCTGGGGAGTGTTGTACAATTGATGGTCAAGATGTTGTCTGGGGAGGATGTACAATCGATGGTCAAGATGGTGTCTGGGGACAGTTGTATAATAGATGGTCAAAGGGTGTCTGGGGAGTGTTGTACAATACATAGTCAAGATGGTGTCTGGGGAGTGTTGTACAATAGATGGTCAAGATGGTGTCCGGGGAGTGTTGTACAATCGATGGTCAAGATGGTGTCTGGGGAGTGTTGTACAATACATAGTCAAGATGGTGTCAGGCGAGTGTTGTACAATAGATAGTCAAGATGGTGTCTGGGGAGTGTTGTACAATAGATAGTCAAGATGATGTCTGGGGAGTGTTGTCCAATAGATGGTCAAGATGGTGTCTGGGGAGTGTTGTGCAATCGATGGTCAGGATGATGTCTGGGGAGTGTTGTACAATCGATGGTCATGATGATGTCTGGGGACTGTTGTACAATCGATGGTCAAGATGGATTCTGGAGAGTGTTGTACAATACATCGTCAAGATGGTGTCTGGGGAGTGTTGTGCAATCGATTGTCAAGATGATGTCTGGGGAGTGTTGTACAATTGATGGTCAAGATGGTGTCTGGGGAGGGTTGTACAATAGATAGTCAAGATGGTGTCTGGGGAGTGTTGTCCAATAGATGGTCAAGATGGTGTCTGGGGAGTGTTGTGCAATCGATGGTCCGGATGATGTCTGGGGAGTGTTGTACAATTGATGGTCAAGATGTTGTCTGGGGAGGGTTGTACAATCGATGGTCAAGATGGTGTCTGGGGACAGTTGTATAATAGATGGTCAAGATGGTGTCTGGGGAGTGTTGTACAATACATAGTCAAGATGGTGTCTGGGGAGTGTTGTACAATAGATGGTCAAGATGGTGTCTGGGGTATGTTGTTCAATCGATGGTCATGATGATGTCTGGGGACTGTTGTACAATAGATGGTCAAGATGGTGTCTGGGGAGTGTTATACAATAGATGGTCAAGATGATGTCTGGGGAGTGTTGTACAATAGATGGTCAAGATGGTGTCTGGGGAGTGTTGTACAATAGATGGTCAGAATGGTGTCTGGGGAGTGTTGTACAATACATTGTCAAGATGGTGTCTGGCGAGTGTTGTACAATAGATAGTCAAGATGGTGTCTGGGGAGTGTTGTACAATAGATGGTTAAGATGGTGTCTGGGGAGTGTTGTGCAATCGATGGTCAAGATGGTGTCTGGGGAGTGTTGTACAATACATAGTCAAGATGGTGTCAGGCGAGTGTTGTACAATAGATAGTCAAGATGGTGTCTGGGGAGTGTTGTACAATAGATGGTCAAGGTGGTGTCTGGGGAGTGTTGTGCAATCGATTGTCAAGATGATGTCTGGGGAGTGTTCTACAATTGATGGTCAAGATGGTGTCTGGGGAGGGTTGTACAATAGATAGTCAAGATGGTGTCTGGGGAGTGTTGTCCAATAGATGGTCAAGATGGTGTCTGGGGAGTGTTGTGCAATCGATGGTCAGGATGATGTCTGGGGAGTGTTGTACAATCGATGGTCATGATGATGTCTGGGGACTGTTGTACAATCGATGGTCAAGATGGATTCTGGAGAGTGTTGTACAATACATCGTCAAGATGGTGTCTGGGGAGTGTTGTGCAATCGATTGTCAAGATGATGTCTGGGGAGTGTTGTACAATTGATGGTCAAGATGGTGTCTGGGGAGGGTTGTACAATAGATAGTCAAGATGGTGTCTGGGGAGTGTTGTCCAATAGATGGTCAAGATGGTGTCTGGGGAGTGTTGTGCAATCGATGGTCAGGATGATGTCTGGGGAGTGTTGTACAATTGATGGTCAAGATGTTGTCTGGGGAGGGTTGTACAATCGATGGTCAAGATGGTGTCTGGGGACAGTTGTATAATAGATGGTCAAGATGGTGTCTGGGGAGTGTTGTACAATACATAGTCAAGATGGTGTCTGGGGAGTGTTGTACAATAGATGGTCAAGATGGTATCCGGGGAGTGTTGTACAATCGATGGTCAAGATGGTGTCTGGGGAGTGTTGTACAATACATAGTCAAGATGGTGTCAGGCGAGTGTTGTACAATAGATAGTCAAGATGGTGTCTGGGGAGTGTTGTACAATAGATAGTCAAGATGGTGTCTGGGGAGTGTTGTCCAATAGATGGTCAAGATGGTGTCTGGGGAGTGTTGTGCAATCGATGGTCAGGATGATGTCTGGGGAGTGTTGTGCAATCGATTGTCAAGATGATGTCTGGGGAGTGTTGTACAATTGATGGTCAAGATGGTGTCTGGGGAGGGTTGTACAATAGATAGTCAAGATGGTGTCTGGGGAGTGTTGTCCAATAGATGGTCAAGATGGTGTCTGGGGAGTGTTGTGCAATCGATGGTCAGGATGATGTCTGGGGAGTGTTGTACAATTGATGGTCAAGATGTTGTCTGGGGAGGGTTGTACAATCGATGGTCATGATGGTGTCTGGGGACAGTTGTATAATAGATGGTCAAGATGGTGTCTGGGGAGTGTTGTACAATACATAGTCAAGATGGTGTCTGGGGAGTGTTGTACAATAGATGGTCAAGATGGTGTCCGTGGAGTGTTGTACTATCGATGGTCAAGATGGTGTCTGGGGAGTGTTGTACAATACATAGTCAAGATGGTGTCAGGCGAGTGTTGTACAATAGATAGTCAAGATGGTGTCTGGGGAGTGTTGTACAATAGATAGTCAAGATGGTGTCTGGGGAGTGTTGTCCAATAGATGGTCAAGATGGTGTCTGGGGAGTGTTGTGCAATCGATGGTCAGGATGATGTCTGGGGAGTGTTGTACAATCGATGGTCATGATGATGTCTGGGGACTGTTGTACAATCGATGGTCAAGATGGATTCTGGAGAGTGTTGTACAATACCTCGTCAAGATGGTGTCTGGGGAGTGTTGTGCAATCGATTGTCAAGATGATGTCTGGGGAGTGTTGTACAATTGATGGTCAAGATGGTGTCTGGGGAGGGTTGTACAATAGATAGTCAAGATGGTGTCTGGGGAGTGTTGTCCAATAGATGGTCAAGATGGTGTCTGGGGAGTGTTGTGCAATCGATGGTCAGGATGATGTCTGGGGAGTGTTGTACAATTGATGGTCAAGATGTTGTCTGGGGAGGGTTGTACAATCGATGGTCAAGATGGTGTCTGGGGACAGTTGTATAATAGATGGTCAAGATGGTGTCTGGGGAGTGTTGTACAATACATAGTCAAGATAGTGTCTGGGGAGTGTTGTACAATAGATGGTCAAGATGGTGTCTGGGGTATGTTGTACAATCGATGGTCATGATGATGTCTGGGGACTGTTGTACAATAGATGGTCAAGATGGTGTCTGGGGAGTGTTGTACAATAGATGGTCAAGATTGTGTCTGGGGAGTGTTGTACAATAAATGGTCAAGATGGTGTCTGGGGAGTGTTATACAATAGATGGTCAAGATGATGTCTGGGGAGTGTTGTACAATAGATGGTCAAGATGGTGTCTGGGGAGTGTTGTACAATAGATGGTCAGGATGGTGTCTGGGGAGTGTTGTACAATACATTGTCAAGATGGTGTCTGGCGAGTGTTGTACAATAGATAGTCAAGATGGTGTCTGGGGAGTCTTGTACAATAGATGGTCAAGATGGTGTCTGGGGAGTGTTGTGCAATCGATGGTCAAGATGATGTCTGGGGAGAGTTGTACAATTGATGGTCAAGATGTTGTCTGTGGAGGGTTGTACAATCGATGGTCAAGATGGTGTCTGGGGAGGGTTGTACAATAGATGGTCAAGATGGTGTCCGGGGAGTGTTGTACAATCGATGGTCAAGATGGTGTCTGGGGAGTGTTGTACAATACATAGTCAAGATGGTGTCAGGCGAGTGTTGTACAATAGATAGTCAAGATGGTGTCTGGGGAGTGTTGTACAATAGATGGTCAAGATGGTGTCTGGGGAGTGTTGTGCAATCGATTGTCAAGATGATGTCTGGGGAGTGTTGTACAATTGATGGTCAAGATGGTGTCTGGGGAGGGTTGTACAATAGATAGTCAAGATGGTGTCTGGGGAGTGTTGTCCAATAGATGGTCAAGATGGTGTCTGGGGAGTGTTGTGCAATCGATGGTCAGGATGATGTCTGGGGAGTGTTGTACAATTGATGGTCAAGATGTTGTCTGGGGAGGGTTGTACAATAGATGGTCAAGATGGTGTCTGGGGAGGGTTGTATAATAGATGGTCAAGATGGTGTCCGGGGAGTGTTGTACAATCGATGGTCAAGATGGTGTCTGGGGTATGTTGTACAATCGATGGTCATGATGATGTCTGGGGACTGTTGTACAATCGATGGTCAAGCTGGAGTCTGGAGAGTGTTGTACAATACATCGTCAAGATGGTGTCTGGGGAGTGTTGTGCAATCGATTGTCAAGATGATGTCTGGGGAGTGTTGTACAATTGATGGTCAAGATGGTGTCTTGGGAGGGTTATACAATAGATAGTCAAGATGGTGTCTGGGGAGTGTTGTCCAATAGATGGTCAGGATGATGTCTGGGGAGTGTTGTACAATTGATGGTCAAGATGTTGTCTGGGGAGGGTTGTACAATCGATGGTCAAGATGGTGTCTGGGGACAGTTGTATAATAGATGGTCAAGATGGTGTCTGGGGAGTGTTGTACAATACATAGTCAAGATGGTGTCTGGGGAGTGTTGTACAATAGATGGTCAAGATGGTGTCTGGGGTATGTTGTACAATCGATCGTCATGATGATGTCTTGGGACTGTTGTACAATAGATGGCCAAGATGGTGTCTGGGGAGTGTTGTACAATAGATGGTCAAGATTGTGTCTGGGGAGTGTTGTACAATAGATGGTCAAGATGGTGTCTGGGGAGTGTTAAACAATAGATGGTCAAGATGATGTCTGGGGAGTGTTGTACACTACATAGTCAAGATGGTGTCTGGGGAATGTTGTACAATCGATGGTCAATATGATGTCTGGGGACTGTTGTACAATAGATGGTCAAGATGGTGTCTGGGGAGTGTTGTACAATGGATTGTCAAGAGGGTGTCTGGGGAGTGTTGTACAATACATAGTCAAGATGGTGTCAGGCGAGTGTTGTACAATAGATAGTCAAGATGGTGTCTGGGGAGTGTTGTACAATAGATGGTCAAGATGGTGTCTGGGGAGTGTTGTACAATCTATGGTCAATATGATGTCTGTGGAGTGTTGTACAATAGATGGTCAAGATGGTGTCTGGGGAGTGTTGTACAATAGATGGTCAAGATGGTGTCTGGGGAGTGTTGTGAAATCGATGGTCAAGATGGTGTCAGGCGAGTGTTGTACAATAGATAGTCAAGATGGTGTCTGGGGAGTGTTGTACAATAGATGGTCAAGATGGTGTCTGGGGAGTGTTGTGCAATCGATGGTCAAGATGATGTCTGGGGAGTATTGTACAATTGATGGTCAAGATGGTGTCTGGGGAGTGTTGTCCAATAGTTGGTCAAGATGGTGTCTGGGGAGTGTTGTGCAATCGATCGTCAGGATGATGTCTGGGGAGTGTTGTACAATTGATGGTCAAGATGTTGTCTGGGGAGGGTTGTACAATAGATGGTCAAGATGGTGTCTGGGGAGGGTTGTACAATAGATGGTCAAGATGGTGTCCGGGGAGTGTTGTACAATCGATGGTCAAGATGGTGTCTGGGGTATGTTGTACAATCGATGGTGATGATGATGTCTGGGGACTGTTGTACAATCGATGGTCAAGCTGGAGTCTGGAGAGTGTTGTACAATACATCGTCAAGATGGTGTCTGGGGAGTGTTGTGCAATCGATGGTCAAGATGGTGTCAGGCGAGTGTTGTACAATAGATAGTCAAGATGGTGTCTGGGGAGTGTTGTACAATAGATGGTCAAGATGGTGTCTGGGGAGTGTTGTGCAATCGAAGGTCAAGATGATGTCTGGGGAGTGTTGTACAATTGATGGTCAAGATGGTGTCTGGGGAGGGTTGAACAATAGATAGTCAAGATGGTGTCTGGGGAGTGTTGTCCAATAGATGGTAAAGATGGTGACTGGGGAGTGTTGTGCAATCGATGGTCAAGATGATGTCTGGGGAGATTTGTACAATTGATGGTCAAGATGTTGTCTGGGGAGGGTTGTACAATAGATGGTCAAGATGGTGTCCGGGGAGTTTTGTACAATCGATGGTCAAGATGGCGTCTGGGGACTGTTGTATAATAGATGGTCAAGATGGTGTCTGGGGAGTGTTGTACAATAGATGGTCAAGATGATGTCTGGGGACTGTTGTACAATCGATGGTCAAGATGGAGTCTGGAGAGTGTTGTACAATACATCGTCAAGATAGTGTCTGGGGAGTGTTGTACAGTAGATGGTCAAGAATCTGTCTGGGGAGTGTTGTACAATAGATGGTCAAGATGGTGTTTGGGGTGTGTTATACAATAGATGGTCAAGATGATGTCTGGGGAGTGTTGTACACTACATAGTCAAGATGGTGTCTGGGGAATGTTGTACAATCGATGGTCAATATGATGTCTGGGGAGTGTTGTAGAATTGATGGTCAAGATGTTGTCTGGGGAGGGTTGTACAATCGATGGTCAAGATGGTGTCTGGGGAGGGTTGTACAATAGATGGTCAAGATGGTGTCCGGGGAGTGTTGTACAATCGATGGTCAAGATGGTGACTGGGGACTGTTGTATAATAGATGGTCAAGATGGTGTCTGGGGAGTGTTGTACAATACATAGTCAAGATGGTGTCTGGGGAGTGTTGTACAATAGATGGTCAAGATGGTGTCTGGGGTATGTTGTACAATCGATGGTCATGATGATGTCTGGGTACTGTTGTACAATAGATGGTCAAGATGGTGTCTGGGGAGTGTTGTACAATAGATGGTCAAGATGGTGTCTGGGGAGTGTTGTACAATCGATGGTCAAGATGGTGTCTGGGGAGGGTTGTACAATAGATGGTCAAGATGGTGTCCGGGGAGTGTTGTACAATCGATGGTCAAGATGGTGTCTGGGGACTGTTGTATAATAGATGGTCAAGATGGTGTCTGGTGAGTGTTGTACAATACATAGTCAAGATGGTGTCTGGGGAGTGTTGTACAATAGATGGTCAAGATGGTGTCTGGGGTATGTTGTACAATCGATGGTCATGATGATGTCTGGGGATTGTTGTACAATAGATGGTCAAGATGGTGTCTGGGGTATGTTGTACAATCGATGCTCATGATGATGTCTGGGGACTGTTGTACAATAGATGGTCAAGATGGTGTCTGGGGAGTGTTGTACAATACATAGTCAAGATGGTGATTGGGGAGTGTTGTACAATAGATGGTCAAGATGGTGTCTGGGTTATGTTGTACAATCGATGGTCATGATGATGTCTGGGGACTGTTGTACAATAGATGGTCAAGATGGTGTCTGGGGAGTGTTGTGCAATAGATGGTCAAGATGGTGTCTGGGGAGTGTTGTACAATCGATGGTCAAGATGGTGTCTGGGGAGGGTTGTACAATAGATGGTCAAGATGGTGTCCGGGGAGTGTTGTACAATCGATGGTCAAGATGGTGTCAGGGGACTGTTGTATAATAGATGGTCAAGATGGTGTCTGGGGAGTGTTGTACAATACATAGTCAAGATGGTGTCTGGGGAGTGTTGTACAATAGATGGTCAAGATGGTGTCTGGGGTATGTTGTACAATCGATGGTCATGATGATGTCTGGGGACTGTTGTACAATAGATGGTCAAGATGGTGCCTGGGGAGTGTTGTACAATAGATGGTCAAGATGGTGTCTGGGGAGTGTTGTACAATAGATGGTCAAGATGGTGTTTGGGGAGTGTTATACAATAGATGGTCAAGATGATGTCTGGGGAGTGTTGTACACTACATAGTCAAGATGGTGTCTGGGGAATGTTGTACAACCGATGGTCAATATGATGTCTGGGGAGTGTTGTACAATAGATGGTCAAGATGGTGTCTGGGGAGTGTTGTACAATAGATGGTCAGGATGGTGTCTGGGGAGTGTTGTACAATATATTGTCAAGATGGTGTCTGGCGAGTGTTGTACAATAGATAGTCAAGATGGTGTCTTGGGGGTGTTGTACAATAGATGGTCAAGATGGTGTCTGGGGAGTGTTGTACAATACATAGTCAAGATGGTGTCTGGGGAGTGTTGTACAATAGATGGTCAAGATGGTGTCCGGGGAGTGTTGTACAATAGATGGTCAAGATGGTGTCTGGGGTATGTTGTACAATCGATGGTCATGATGATGTCTGGGGACTGTTGTACAATAGATGGTCAAGATGGTGTCTGGGGAGTGTTGTACAATAGATGGTCAAGATGGTGTCTGGGGAGTGTTGTGCAATCGATGGTCAAGATGATGTCTGGGGAGTGTTGTACAATTGATGGTCAAGATGTTGTCTGGGGAGGGTTGTACAATAGATGGTCAAGATGGTGTCCGGGGAGTGTTGTACAATCGATGGACAAGATGGTGTCTGGGGAGTGTTGTACAATACATAGTCAAGATGGTGTCTGGGGAGTGTTGTACAATAGATGGTCAAGATGGTGTCCGGGGAGTGTTGTACAATAGATGGTCAAGATGGTGTCTGGGGTATGTTGTACAATCGATGGTCATGATGATGTCTGGGGACTGTTGTACAATAGATGGTCAAGATGGTGTCTGGGGAGTGTTGTACAATCGATGGTCAAGATGGTGTCTGGGGAGTGTTGTGCAAGATGGTCAAGATGATGTCTGGGGAGTGTTGTACAATTGATGGTCAAGATGTTGTCTGGGGAGGGTTGTACAATAGATGGTCAAGATGGTGTCCGGGCAGTGTTGTACAATAGATGGTCAAGATGGTGTCTGGGGTATGTTGTACAATCGATGGTCATGATGATGTCTGGGGACTGTTGTACAATAGATGGTCAAGATGGTGTCTGGGGAGTGTTGTACAATAGATGGTCAAGATGGTGTCTGGGGAGTGTTGTGCAATCGATGGTCAAGATGATGTCTGGGGAGTGTTGTACAATTGATGGTCAAGATGTTGTCTGGGGAGGGTTGTACAATAGATGGACAAGATGGTGTCCGGGGAGTGTTGTACAATCGATGGACAAGATGGTGTCTGGGGAGTGTTGTACAATACATTGTCAAGATGGTGTCAGGCGAGTGTTGTACAATAGATAGTCAAGATGGTGTCTGGGGAGTGTTGTACAATAGATGGTCAAGATGGTGTCTGGGGAGTGTTGTGCAATCGATGGTCAGGATGATGTCTGGGGAGTGTTGTACAATTGATGGTCAAGATGTTGTCTGGGGATGGTTGTACAATCGATGGTCAAGATGGTGTCTGGGGACAGTTGTATAATAGATGGTCAAGATGGTGTCTGGGGAGTGTTGTACAATACATAGTCAAGATGGTGTCTGGGGAGTGTTGTACAATAGATGGTCAAGATGGTGTCCGGGGAGTGTTGTACAATAGATGGTCAAGATGGTGTCTGGGGTATGTTGTACAATCGATGGTCATGATGATGTCTGGGGACTGTTGTACAATAGATGGTCAAGATGGTGTCTGGGGAGTGTTGTACAATAGATGGTCAAGATGGTGTCTGGGGAGTGTTGTGCAATCGATGGTCAAGATGATGTCTGGGGAGTGTTGTACAATTGATGGTCAAGATGTTGTCTGGGGAGGGTTGTACAATAGATGGTCAAGATGGTGTCCGGGGAGTGTTGTACAATCGATGGACAAGATGGTGTCTGGGGAGTGTTGTACAATACATTGTCAAGATGGTGTCAGGCGAGTGTTGTACAAAAGATAGTCAAGATGGTGTCTGGGGAGTGTTGTACAATAGATGGTCAAGATGGTGTCTGGGGAGTGTTGTGCAATCGATGGTCAGGATGATGTCTGGGGAGTGTTGTACAATTGATGGTCAAGATGTTGTCTGGGGAGGGTTGTACAATAGATGGTCAAGATGGTGTCTGGGGAGGGTTGTACAATAGATGGTCAAGATGGTGTCCGGGGAGTGTTGTACAATCGATGGTCAAGATGGTGTCTGGGGTATGTTGTACAATCGATGGTCATGATGATGTCTGGGGACTGTTGTACAATCGATGGTCAAGCTGGAGTCTGGAGAGTGTTGTACAATACATCGTCAAGATGGTGTCTGGGGAGTGTTGTGCAATCGATTGTCAAGATGATGTCTGGGGAGTGTTGTACAATTGATGGTCAAGATGGTGTCTGGGGAGGGTTATACAATAGATAGTCAAGATGGTGTCTGGGGAGTGTTGTCCAATAGATGGTCAGGATGATGTCTGGGGACAGTTGTATAATAGATGGTCAAGATGGTGTCTGGGGAGTGTTGTACAATAGATAGTCAAGATGGTGTCTGGGGAGTGTTGTACAATAGATGGTCAAGATGGTGTCTGGGGAGTGTTGTGCAATCGATGGTCAGGATGATGTCTGGGGAGTGTTGTACAATTGATGGTCAAGATGTTGTCTGGGGAGGGTTGTACAATAGATGGTCAAGATGGTGTCTGGGGAGGGTTGTACAATAGATGGTCAAGATGGTGTCCGGGGAGTGTTGTACAATCGATGGTCAAGATGGTGTCTGGGGTATGTTGTACAATCGATGGTCATGATGATGTCTGGGGACTGTTGTACAATCGATGGTCAAGCTGGTGTCTGGGGACAGTTGTATAATAGATGGTCAAGATGGTGTCTGGGGAGTGTTGTACAATACATAGTCAAGATGGTGTCTGGGGAGTGTTGTACAATAGATGGTCAAGATGGTGTCTGGGGTATGTTGTACAATCGATGGTCATGATGATGTCTTGGGACTGTTGTACAATAGATGGCCAAGATGGTGTCTGGGGAGTGTTGTACAATAGATGGTCAAGATTGTGTCTGGGGAGTGTTGTACAATAGATGGTCAAGATGGTGTCTGGGGAGTGTTATACAATAGATGGTCAAGATGATGTCTGGGGAGTGTTGTACACTACATAGTCAAGATGGTGTCTGGGGAATGTTGTACAATCGATGGTCAATATGATGTCTGGGGACTGTTGTACAATAGATGGTCAAGATGGTGTCTGGGGAGTGTTGTACAATGGATTGTCAAGATGGTGTCTGGGGAGTGTTGTACAATACATAGTCAAGATGGTGTCAGGCGAGTGTTGTACAATAGATAGTCAAGATGGTGTCTGGGGAGTGTTGTACAATAGATGGTCAAGATGGTGTTTGGGGAGTGTTGTACAATCTATGGTCAATATGATGTCTAGGGAGTGTTGTACAATAGATGGTCAAGATGGTGTCTGGGGAGTGTTGTACAATAGATGGTCAAGATGGTGTCTGGGGAGTGTTGTGCAATCGATGGTCAAGATGGTGTCAGGCGAGTGTTGTACAATAGATAGTCAAGATGGTGTCTGGGGAGTGTTGTACAATAGATGGTCAAGATGGTGTCTGGGGAGTGTTGTGCAATCGATGGTCAAGATGATGTCTGGGGAGTGTTGTACAATTGATGGTCAAGATGGTGTCTGGGGAGTGTTGTACAATCGATGGTCAAGATGGTGTCTGGGGAGGGTTGTACAATAGATGGTCAAGATGGTGTCCGGGGAGTGTTGTACAATCGATGGTCAAGATGGTGTCAGGGGACTGTTGTATAATAGATGGTCAAGATGGTGTCTGGGGAGTGTTGTACAATACATAGTCAAGATGGTGTCTGGGGAGTGTTGTACAATAGATGGTCAAGATGGTGTCTGGGGTATGTTGTACAATCGATGGTCATGATGATGTCTGGGGACTGTTGTACAATAGATGGTCAAGATGGTGCCTGGGGAGTGTTGTACAATAGATGGTCAAGATGGTGTCTGGGGAGTGTTGTGCAATCGATGGTCAGGATGATGTCTGGGGAGTGTTGTACAATTGATGGTCAAGATGTTGTCTGGGGATGGTTGTACAATCGATGGTCAAGATGGTGTCTGGGGACAGTTGTATAATAGATGGTCAAGATGGTGTCTGGGGAGTGTTGTACAATACATAGTCAAGATGGTGTCTGGGGAGTGTTGTACAATAGATGGTCAAGATGGTGTCCGGGGAGTGTTGTACAATAGATGGTCAAGATGGTGTCTGGGGTATGTTGTACAATCGATGGTCATGATGATGTCTGGGGACTGTTGTACAATAGATGGTCAAGATGGTGTCTGGGGAGTGTTGTACAATAGATGGTCAAGATGGTGTCTGGGGAGTGTTGTGCAATCGATGGTCAAGATGATGTCTGGGGAGTGTTGTACAATTGATGGTCAAGATGTTGTCTGGGGAGGGTTGTACAATAGATGGTCAAGATGGTGTCCGGGGAGTGTTGTACAATCGATGGACAAGATGGTGTCTGGGGAGTGTTGTACAATACATTGTCAAGATGGTGTCAGGCGAGTGTTGTACAATAGATAGTCAAGATGGTGTCTGGGGAGTGTTGTACAATAGATGTCAAGATGGTGTCTGGGGAGTGTTGTGCAATCGATGGTCAGGATGATGTCTGGGGAGTGTTGTACAATTGATGGTCAAGATGTTGTCTGGGGAGGGTTGTACAATAGATGGTCAAGATGGTGTCCGGGGAGTGTTGTACAATAGATGGTCAAGATGGTGTCTGGGGTATGTTGTACAATCGATGGTCATGATGATGTCTGGGGACTGTTGTACAATAGATGGTCAAGATGGTGTCTGGGGAGTGTTGTACAATAGATGGTCAAGAAGGTGTCTGGGGAGTGTTGTGCAATCGATGGTCAAGATGATGTCTGGGGAGTGTTGTACAATTGATGGTCAAGATGTTGTCTGGGGAGGGTTGTACAATAGATGGTCAAGATGGTGTCCGGGGAGTGTTGTACAATCGATGGACAAGATGGTGTCTGGGGAGTGTTGTACAATACATTGTCAAGATGGTGTCAGGCGAGTGTTGTACAATAGATAGTCAAGATGGTGTCTGGGGAGTGTTGTACAATAGATGGTCAAGATGGTGTCTGGGGAGTGTTGTGCAATCGATGGTCAGGATGATGTCTGGGGAGTGTTGTACAATTGATGGTCAAGATGTTGTCTGGGGATGGTTGTACAATCGATGGTCAAGATGGTGTCTGGGGACAGTTGTATAATAGATGGTCAAGATGGTGTCTGGGGAGTGTTGTACAATACATAGTCAAGATGGTGTCTGGGGAGTGTTGTACAATAGATGGTCAAGATGGTGTCCGGGGAGTGTTGTACAATAGATGGTCAAGATGGTGTCTGGGGTATGTTGTACAATCGATGGTCATGATGATGTCTGGGGACTGTTGTACAATAGATGGTCAAGATGGTGTCTGGGGAGTGTTGTACAATAGATGGTCAAGATGGTGTCTGGGGAGTGTTGTGCAATCGATGGTCAAGATGATGTCTGGGGAGTGTTGTACAATTGATGGTCAAGATGTTGTCTGGGGAGGGTTGTACAATAGATGGTCAAGATGGTGTCCGGGGAGTGTTGTACAATGGATGGACAAGATGGTGTCTGGGGAGTGTTGTACAATACATTGTCAAGATGGTGTCAGGCGAGTGTTGTACAATAGATAGTCAAGATGGTGTCTGGGGAGTGTTGTACAATAGATGGTCAAGATGGTGTCTGGGGAGTGTTGTGCAATCGATGGTCAGGATGATGTCTGGGGAGTGTTGTACAATTGATGGTCAAGATGTTGTCTGGGGAGGGTTGTACAATAGATGGTCAAGATTGTGTCTGGGGAGGGTTGTACAATAGATGGTCAAGATGGTGTCCGGGGAGTGTTGTACAATCGATGGTCAAGATGGTGTCTGGGGTATGTTGTACAATCGATGGTCATGATGATGTCTGGGGACTGTTGTACAATCGATGGTCAAGCTGGAGTCTGGAGAGTGTTGTACAATACATCGTCAAGATGGTGTCTGGGGAGTGTTGTGCAATCGATTGTCAAGATGATGTCTGGGGAGTGTTGTACAATTGATGGTCAAGATGGTGTCTGGGGAGGGTTATACAATAGATAGTCAAGATGGTGTCTGGGAGTGTTGTCCAATAGATGGTCAGGATGATGTCTGGGGACAGTTGTATAATAGATGGTCAAGATGGTGTCTGGGGAGTGTTGTACAATACATAGTCAAGATGGTGTCTGGGGAGTGTTGTACAATAGATGGTCAAGATGGTGTCTGGGGTATGTTGTACAATCGATGGTCATGATGATGTCTTGGGACTGTTGTACAATAGATGGCCAAGATGGTGTCTGGGAGTGTTGTACAATAGATGGTCAAGATTGTGTCTGGGGAGTGTTGTACAATAGATGGTCAAGATGGTGTCTGGGGAGTGTTATACAATAGATGGTCAAGATGATGTCTGGGGAGTGTTGTACACTACATAGTCAAGATGGTGTCTGGGGAATGTTGTACAATCGATGGTCAATATGATGTCTGGGGACTGTTGTACAATAGATGGTCAAGATGGTGTCTGGGGAGTGTTGTACAATGGATTGTCAAGATGGTGTCAGGCGAGTGTTGTACAATAGATAGTCAAGATGGTGTCTGGGGAGTGTTGTACAATAGATGGTCAAGATGGTGTCTGGGGAGTGTTGTACAATCTATGGTCAATATGATGTCTAGGGAGTGTTGTACAATAGATGGTCAAGATGGTGTCTGGGGAGTGTTGTACAATAGATGGTCAAGATGGTGTCTGGGGAGTGTTGTGCAATCGATGGTCAAGATGGTGTCAGGCGAGTGTTGTACAATAGATAGTCAAGATGGTGTCTGGGGAGTGTTGTACAATAGATGGTCAAGATGGTGTCTGGGGAGTGTTGTGCAATCGATGGTCAAGATGATGTCTGCGTAGTGTTGTACAATTGATGGTCAAGATGGTGTCTGGGGAGTGTTGTACAATCGATGGTCAAGATGGTGTCTGGGGAGGGTTGTACAATAGATGGTCAAGATGGTGTCCGGGGAGTGTTGTACAATCGATGGTCAAGATGGTGTCAGGGGACTGTTGTATAATAGATGGTCAAGATGGTGTCTGGGGAGTGTTGTACAATACATAGTCAAGATGGTGTCTGGGGAGTGTTGTACAATAGATGGTCAAGATGGTGTCTGGGGTATGTTGTACAATCGATGGTCATGATGATGTCTGGGGACTGTTGTACAATAGATGGTCAAGATGGTGCCTGGGGAGTGTTGTACAATAGATGGTCAAGATGGTGTCTGGGGAGTGTTGTGCAATCGATGGTCAGGATGATGTCTGGGGAGTGTTGTACAATTGATGGTCAAGATGTTGTCTGGGGATGGTTGTACAATCGATGGTCAAGATGGTGTCTGGGGACAGTTGTATAATAGATGGTCAAGATGGTGTCTGGGGAGTGTTGTACAATACATAGTCAAGATGGTGTCTGGGGAGTGTTGTACAATAGATGGTCAAGATGGTGTCCGGGGAGTGTTGTACAATAGATGGTCAAGATGGTGTCTGGGGTATGTTGTACAATCGATGGTCATGATGATGTCTGGGGACTGTTGTACAATAGATGGTCAAGATGGTGTCTGGGGAGTGTTGTACAATAGATGGTCAAGATGGTGTCTGGGGAGTGTTGTGCAATCGATGGTCAAGATGATGTCTGGGGAGTGTTGTACAATTGATGGTCAAGATGTTGTCTGGGGAGGGTTGTACAATAGATGGTCAAGATGGTGTCCGGGGAGTGTTGTACAATCGATGGACAAGATGGTGTCTGGGGAGTGTTGTACAATACATTGTCAAGATGGTGTCAGGCGAGTGTTGTACAATAGATAGTCAAGATGGTGTCTGGGGAGTGTTGTACAATAGATGGTCAAGATGGTGTCTGGGGAGTGTTGTGCTATCGATGGTCAGGATGATGTCTGGGGAGTGTTGTACAATTGATGGTCAAGATGTTGTCTGGGGAGGGTTGTACAATAGATGGTCAAGATGGTGTCTGGGGAGGGTTGTACAATAGATGGTCAAGATGGTGTCCGGGGAGTGTTGTACAATCGATGGTCAAGATAGTGTCTGGGGTATGTTGTACAATCGATGGTCATGATGATGTCTGGGGACTGTTGTACAATCGATGGTCAAGCTGGAGTCTGGAGAGTGTTGTACAATACATCGTCAAGATGGTGTCTGGGGAGTGTTGTGCAATCGATTGTCAAGATGATGTCTGGGGAGTGTTGTACAATTGATGGTCAAGGTGGTGTCTGGGAGGGTTATACAATAGATAGTCAAGATGGTGTCTGGGGAGTGTTGTCCAATAGATGGTCAGGATGATGTCTGGGGAGTGTTGTACAATTGATGGTCAAGATGTTGTCTGGGGAGGGTTGTACAATCGATGGTCAAGATGGTGTCTGGGGACAGTTGTATAATAGATGGTCAAGATGGTGTCTGGGGAGTGTTGTACAATACATAGTCAAGATGGTGTCTGGGGAGTGTTGTACAATAGATGGTCAAGATGGTGTCTGGGGTATGTTGTACAATCGATGGTCATGATGATGTCTTGGGACTGTTGTACAATAGATGGCCAAGATGGTGTCTGGGGAGTGTTGTACAATAGATGGTCAAGATTGTGTCTGGGGAATGTTGTACAATAGATGGTCAAGATGGTGTCTGGGGAGTGTTATACAATAGATGGTCAAGATGATGTCTGGGGAGTGTTGTACAATACATAGTCAAGATGGTGTCAGGCGAGTGTTGTACAATAGATAGTCAAGATGGTGTCTGGGGAGTGTTGTACAATAGATGGTCAAGATGGTGTCTGGGGAGTGTTGTACAATCTATGGTCAATATGATGTCTAGGGAGTGTTGTACAATAGATGGTCAAGATGGTGTCTGGGGAGTGTTGTACAATAGATGGTCAAGATGGTGTCTGGGGAGTGTTGTGCAATCGATGGTCAAGATGGTGTCAGGCGAGTGTTGTACAATAGATAGTCAAGATGGTGTCTGGGGAGTGTTGTACAATAGATGGTCAAGATGGTGTCTGGGGAGTGTTGTACAATCTATGGTCAATATGATGTCTAGGGAGTGTTGTACAATAGATGGTCAAGATGGTGTCTGGGGAGTGTTGTACAATAGATGGTCAAGATGGTGTCTGGGGAGTGTTGTGCAATCGATGGTCAAGATGGTGTCAGGCGAGTGTTGTACAATAGATAGTCAAGATGGTGTCTGGGGAGTGTTGTACAATAGATGGTCAAGATGGTGTCTGGGGAGTGTTGTGCAATCGATGGTCAAGATGATGTCTGCGTAGTGTTGTACAATTGATGGTCAAGATGGTGTCTGGGGAGTGTTGTACAATCGATGGTCAAGATGGTGTCTGGGGAGGGTTGTACAATAGATGGTCAAGATGGTGTCCGGGGAGTGTTGTACAATCGATGGTCAAGATGGTGTCAGGGGACTGTTGTATAATAGATGGTCAAGATGGTGTCTGGGGAGTGTTGTACAATACATAGTCAAGATGGTGTCTGGGGAGTGTTGTACAATAGATGGTCAAGATGGTGTCTGGGGTATGTTGTACAATCGATGGTCATGATGATGTCTGGGGACTGTTGTACAATAGATGGTCAAGATGGTGCCTGGGGAGTGTTGTACAATAGATGGTCAAGATGGTGTCTGGGGAGTGTTGTGCAATCGATGGTCAGGATGATGTCTGGGGAGTGTTGTACAATTGATGGTCAAGATGTTGTCTGGGGATGGTTGTACAATCGATGGTCAAGATGGTGTCTGGGGACAGTTGTATAATAGATGGTCAAGATGGTGTCTGGGGAGTGTTGTACAATACATAGTCAAGATGGTGTCTGGGGAGTGTTGTACAATAGATGGTCAAGATGGTGTCCGGGGAGTGTTGTACAATAGATGGTCAAGATGGTGTCTGGGGTATGTTGTACAATCGATGGTCATGATGATGTCTGGGGACTGTTGTACAATAGATGGTCAAGATGGTGTCTGGGGAGTGTTGTACAATAGATGGTCAAGATGGTGTCTGGGGAGTGTTGTGCAATCGATGGTCAAGATGATGTCTGGGGAGTGTTGTACAATTGATGGTCAAGATGTTGTCTGGGGAGGGTTGTACAATAGATGGTCAAGATGGTGTCCGGGGAGTGTTGTACAATCGATGGACAAGATGGTGTCTGGGGAGTGTTGTACAATACATTGTCAAGATGGTGTCAGGCGAGTGTTGTACAATAGATAGTCAAGATGGTGTCTGGGGAGTGTTGTACAATAGATGGTCAAGATGGTGTCTGGGGAGTGTTGTGCTATCGATGGTCAGGATGATGTCTGGGGAGTGTTGTACAATTGATGGTCAAGATGTTGTCTGGGGAGGGTTGTACAATAGATGGTCAAGATGGTGTCTGGGGAGGGTTGTACAATAGATGGTCAAGATGGTGTCCGGGGAGTGTTGTACAATCGATGGTCAAGATAGTGTCTGGGGTATGTTGTACAATCGATGGTCATGATGATGTCTGGGGACTGTTGTACAATCGATGGTCAAGCTGGAGTCTGGAGAGTGTTGTACAATACATCGTCAAGATGGTGTCTGGGGAGTGTTGTGCAATCGATTGTCAAGATGATGTCTGGGGAGTGTTGTACAATTGATGGTCAAGATGGTGTCTGGGGAGGGTTATACAATAGATAGTCAAGATGGTGTCTGGGGAGTGTTGTCCAATAGATGGTCAGGATGATGTCGGTCAGGATGATGTCTGGGGAGTGTTGTACAATTGATGGTCAAGATGTTGTCTGGGGAGGGTTGTACAATCGATGGTCAAGATGGTGTCTGGGGACAGTTGTATAATAGATGGTCAAGATGGTGTCTGGGGAGTGTTGTACAATACATAGTCAAGATGGTGTCTGGGAGTGTGTGTACAATAGATGGTCAAGATGGTGTCCTGGG